>NW_015549703.1:3298830-3299249 GCF_001515605.1 Sinocyclocheilus anshuiensis
TGTATGAGAGAGAGAGAGAGAGAGAGAGAGAGAGAGAGAGAGAGAGAGAGAGAGAAAGAGGGAGAGAGAGAGAGATGCAGTGCATGTGCAGAGCAGGGGGACGTGAGGAACAGGATTATGAACCGCTGCTTTAGAACATTGATTTTGAATCTTGTGAATCCATTAGAATCGTTAGAAGACAGAATCGCGATTCATGTATGAACGTTTTTTTACGTGCACCCCTAGTTTTCTCTTCCTTCTCTCTAAGGCCTATGTCCACTTTGTCCACACGTACACGGGTATTTTTACAAACGGAGTTTTAACTTCTTCTTTTTTAAAAAAATCTCCGTCGACACGAAAACGTAAACGCATGCTATGAAGCACTGTCAAGAGCATGCCAAACCAACAGGTGGCGATATAATCTCAACCGTAAAGCCATG
>NW_015549703.1:3299481-3300006 GCF_001515605.1 Sinocyclocheilus anshuiensis
GTTACACATTTGTATTTACACATACCATTCAGTGGGTTGTTACATATGTGTAGTTACACAAACATTACAGCTGTAGATGCTATGTACCAATGTGTACTGACACTGTGGTTACATACTATGTACACATCTAGTTACTATTCAAGTACACAGGTATTAGGGCCACTTAATATAAAGTGGGACCCTGCAGTTTGACTAAAAGTAATGACTAAAAGTTGACAAAAATGCCATGACTTTTCGTCGACTAAAACTATGAGACTCAAATGACTAAAATGTGACTAAGACTATTAAGCATTTTCATCTCAAGATAAAGACTAAGACTAAATCAAAAATGCCTGTCAAAATTAACACTGATCGGAAAGGCATTTTACTTTCAATAAAAATGAAGGAAATAATCAAAAAGTTGAAAGTATCGGTATCGGGTAGGGTTAGGGAAGGTGTAGGGAGGGTTTTATTGTCCCAATAAGGTGGCATCCATTTAATAATTTGAATTAAAATGATAATTTACACTCAATATGTTATTATTGC
>NW_015549703.1:3300029-3354858 GCF_001515605.1 Sinocyclocheilus anshuiensis
TGTATGAGAGAGAGAGAGAGAGAGAGAGAGAGAGAGAGAGAGAGAGAGAGAGAGAAAGAGGGAGAGAGAGAGAGATGCAGTGCATGTGCAGAGCAGGGGGACGTGAGGAACAGGATTATGAACCGCTGCTTTAGAACATTGATTTTGAATCTTGTGAATCCATTAGAATCGTTAGAAGACAGAATCGCGATTCATATATGAATAGATTTTTACATGCACCCCTAGTTTTCTCTTCCGCTTCTCTAAAGCAGCACAGCATGGCCTCGCCCCCTTTGTTGCATGTTCCCGGGGGCGGGGTTTATATGGGTTTGTAACGTCACGAACCCGGGAAGTAACTCGTTGTAGTCCCTACGAGCCGTTTTTATAGGCATTAAACTGCCATCATTTTAAAAGACGATATCTCCGTTTGCATTGAACTTTCAGCTTCGTAACTTTGCAGATATTCATTATGCTCAAACAGCAACATTACACACTAACTAATGTTAAAAAAAAAAGTGAAATCGCAATCAACCACCCCTTTAAAATGTTGCTGACCCCAAACTTTTGAATGGTTCTGTATATCTAAATATTATCAAATTAAACTAGACACCATTAAAACAAACTTTGAATTTTGGTTAATTACTGTGCATGTCTTTAAGCATCAGTGTTAATTTCGTCTACGAAGATGACGATGAAAAATTCTCGTTAACGAAAATTTTTTCTGTGACTAAGATGAGACGTTGACAAGCTAAAACTAATATCTGATGATAAAAACTATGACAAAATTTATGCCGCGTCTTCGTTAACGAGACGGGACTATAATGTTAGTTGAGGACTACCGGACATTCAAAATACATCCTATAGGCTACTGTCTTGTCTTTCAAAATGTGCGTCCCTGTCATTGGATTGCAATCGGATAAGGGGTGTTTGCATATCTAGTCTCAGTATGGCAGCCGCAGTGGATGGATAGGCTACCAAAATGCAAACTAGCGATCTGAAACAATGGTCTCAGCACCCTAAGGGGTAGGGATAAAGTGACCAGACGTCCCGTTTTTCCCCGGGAGTCACAATTCGTTGTCGATTAACTTAAAGTTAGTGAAGGCGGGATAGGCGGAATCGCGCTGATAGAAGTGCTCTCTCTCACGCACGTTCCACTTCTTCAGTTCTCATATACAGCACGCGATCAGTTCTCAGTGCTCAAGTACACACACAGCAGTCCAAATGTCTATCGTGTAGAAGGAAAGCTCATTGTGGGACTGGCTCGTAGTGGCTGAAATTCTGCACCAAGGCTGAATTTCGGGAAAGAGACTTCAGATACAGTACTAGGGACCACTTAGGCCTATATAAAAGCATCCAAAAAGCAGCATGTCATGGGACCTTTAATACTGTTAAGCATAGATAGATTTGTTCCTGCTTTAAACGGGAGAGAAGCATCTCAATGGATCAAAACTGTACAACAGTAAGCAGGTGTAGCACGTGACCTACAATCTAAACATAAACCACTTTCTAATGCCTTGGACCAGATCAGAAGACTACGTTCGCTCTTGAGCCAGCGTTGCAGCAAGACAAGGGAAATAATAACACAAGACAGGGTTATAGTTGAAAAGGTAAGTATTTTTCTTTTGTATTTCTTTGTTTTAATTTGTTTGCGTTGGGAAAAGACAAGAAAAAAACTAAATGACAGCTTCAGAAAAAGGGAAAAATTAACAAAATAACCCCTTTTTAATTAAATGATAGAAATAAAGCAGTTTTTACTCAGATAACGACTCTTCGAGTGTTATTTAGTTCTGTAGTTATTCTGTTAGTTCTTTACTTAGTTCTGGTACTCCTTATTTACTCAGATTAATTTCTAGCTTGGTTTGGTTTATAGCTATCAAACGACCGTGTTCCTTTTTTCACATAAATGGTACAACTAGTTAACACTTAAAACCCGAAGTACAGTTATAGGACTCAATAACCTTAGTGTTCACTTTTTCCAGAACAATTTCAATAAAAGATGGGGAAAAAAACAAAACAAAAAAACAGCAATTTGGTAACCAGACGTCCCGTTTTTCCCGGGAGTCACAATTCGTTGTCGATTAACTTAAAGTTGGTGATTTAAAGCGGGATAGCAGAATCGCGCTGATAGAAGTGCTCTCTCTCGCGCGCGCTTTCCACTTCTTCCGTTCTCAGCGCTCAAATATACACACAGCAGTCCAAATGTCTATCGTGTAGTGTATCTCACGTAAATACAGTGGGTTATGGATTAAGTGAATGTAAACAGGTGGGTGAAATCTGAACATGTGTCAGTATTACATGCATGCCTTCCGTCTTGAAGGGACAGCATTCCTAATTAAGTACCTACCCGCGTAATTAATGTTAACCAACTAAATATGTTAAATAAATGTTAAGTAAACCTACTGTATCTGAAAAATTAGTTTAATTTGTATCTCTTTCGTATTTGTCTTATGGTCTTATTCTGCGTCTTTTTCAAAAATGATTATTATAAAATTATTATAAAATATTATATATGAACAACTATAATTTTTATAAGTTGCTCCCTTTTCACTACGGAAGGGATAGGGTCCCACTTTATATTAAGTGGCCCTAATACCTGTGTATTTACATAGTAACTAGATGTGTGCGTAGTATGTAACCACAGTGTAAGTACACATTGGTACATAGTATCTAGAGCTGTAATATTTCTGTAACTACACACATGTAACAACCCTCCGAATGGACAAACAAATGCAAAAACCATAACTAAACATGGTAGCTTATGAGCTCGCTTACCAAGAATAAAATGATAACGATTAGAAATAACCAAAGATGAATCAAGGAAAATCTGTTTTATGCAGTTTCCGTCAGATGAATCAGCTTATCTTCTCGTTTAACCCTTGGAGTTAATACAGACGCGATTAGAACTATTTAAACAACTATTTCCTGCGAGCGATGTTTTAATTATGAATTTCAATTGTTAATCTAGTATTTTTCACTTACTTTCTTAATTAACTTTAGAACTGCAACTGACACGCATCACTGCTCCAGCGGCCATTTCACTTCACTCTGTGACGAGAGACTATTCACCTCTATTTAGCGCTAGAGATGACGCAACCCACTAAGGGCGGAGCTATTTCTAATTGTTTAATTTAATTTCTTTTCTAGTTTGTGACATTTACGAAGTTTCTTCAGCAATATTTGATCTCTAAAACATTAAAATAATATAATCAAATATATTATATGTGCATTATAATAATTCTCTCTTTCTTTACAGGTTTAATATGGGCTTTAGTAACCTTGGTTACACAGGCAGTTTTAATGTGCAACACATATGGAGAATTATTTCTGTAATCACATCTCAGGGCTGTGAAGAGACTTCCTTTGTACTGAAAGAGACTTTAAGCTTTCTTCTTTTTTATTTTCTACTCCTGTAATTACTCTAATTGGTATGTAATTGCTTTTGAGAAAAGGAATCATGAGCTGCTTTTTAACGACCGAACATAATACAAGCACATACCACAATCAATGAAATTACCTAAGGGTGTTCATTTGTTATTGCATTTCAGCATAAAGACAATGTAAATAAAATTTGTTCTGATATTCGCTTGCTTCTAACATAACCATTTTGAAAACATTCTCTAGCCAAAAAAAAAAAATTGTCATTACTAGTTTTTTTTTTACAACTGTAGCCCTCGTCCTATAGCTGCATGAAATGAGAAAACATTTTTAATATTTCTTGGGTCAAAAAAAGTTTGTGATATATTTCTTCCTCCTCTGCAAATCACCCGCTGTGGTTGGTTGCACCTAAATCAGGCGTAAGGACATTTACCTGTCACATATCACACATGCACACTTCAATAAGCCGACAGAACGCAGGTTAAGGTGCTTATATACTGGGAGAAATCGGGAAAATGGGCAAAAATCCACCTGTGTCGATCAGTTTATTCTTAAGCCATTTATGACCTTACCTCGATGAAGAAAAACGGTTTAACAAGTTTACATGACCATGCGGCTTATTGAGCATAACTAGTTTAAGGATGTGCATGTAAATGCACTCAATAAAGCCTAGGACCACTCAGTTCCAAAAAGAAATTTAAAACCTGTGCTTATTGAAAGAAAACATTCAAAAAAGTCTTTGACAGTCCCTTTGAAAGACCTTATGTACATAACCACCTGTTACTATGACCAAATGCTGTCCCCACAGACATTTTCTTGCCACTTGTATGCTCACAGCTTGTGAGGAACTTCTGAAAATTCCACCTAAGAGCTCCTAAATTTAAATGTGCCCTCTTCTCTTCTCCACCTGTCAAGTACCAGTGCTGGCTGAGAGGAGCGAGATTTTGCACAGTGCAAAAGAGGCAGCCAGGTGGTGGAAAAGAAAAAAATATTTTCATGCCATCTCTGAAAATCTCCACTCCACTGAAGAACAATCATTAAAATAAAGAATTGCCGAAGTGTGTGAAGGTGAAATAGAATGCTGTCTTTGTCTTCCATATGGGCACAGTTTTGTGTAATACCCTCCTGGAATTCATTATGTATATTTATTACGAGAGGTGGAGGGAAAGTTTCAGCGGAGACCCAGCTGCCATGCACCAACTTCTCCGCGGTGACCTCATTTCCTCCCATCTGCAGGTGTATGGCTGGAAACACATGTCGAATGTCCCGGCCCGAACTACTCAGCAGCCAGTGCTTGCTCATTCAATTAGCCCCTTTGATGAAGTATACTATGTTGCTTAGTTCAGCAGATGGTTAAATCACCAACAAAAACATGTCCAGACTTTCCACTTCTGTGCAACCTCTAAAACTGTCTTACGTATCGTTACTAACATCTGCATGTGGTTTAAAAGCTAATGTAATTTTCCTTGCACACAAGCTGCAAAAACATCAATTTAGAGGTGAAAGACTAAACAGAACGAAGACACTTGAGTAAGGGAACATTTGCGCTAGGACTGCAGTGAAGTAAACGGCAGCCCAGAAGTCTGCAAACTGAGCAAGGGTGGAATGAAATGTAGGATTTATTGCCCCAGGCACTCCTTGCTTAATTAGCTGTATCTAAAAACAAACAAATGGAGGAGGAGAACAATGAACATAATGTCTCTTAATGCTTCCTAACACCCAAGGATAACTTTCTGTGATACATCACTTCAGGCTCTGGGCACCTCTCTCTTTATCTGCAATACGTCAAGTCAAAACCTTAATCTTTCTGCCCACTGAACTAGACCAGTCTCTTTCCTTGCACTGGAAGGCGATTGGTTTTTCTGTCAGAGAAAATTTGTTTTGAGGTCAGCCCTTCCTTTAGGGCAGATAAACCTGAAAAGTGAGGTTTGGCTTATAAGGAATGAGCTAATATGGTGGCGAAGGGTAATACAACTTATATAATGTCATGTTTATATACCAATGTAGACAATACAAAAAACAGGCAGCTTTCCACTGTTTCTATGAGAGGAAATATCATTTGAAGTCAATTTAAAGTGGGTTCCACAAGTAAGAGATCCCTAGTGAAAATAATTCTATTTAGCATTTTTTTAATAAACTTTCCAAAACCCAGAAATAATGAATCTTAAATATGTGCATATTTTACAATTAGCTCAGTTGTTAGATAACTTGGCTTAGTTCTTAATTATTTCAAAACAAAATAAAATAAAATTAAATAAAATATTTACTTAAAAATTATGGAAGCTTGATTCTGCAATAAAATAAAAGGAGAAATACAATGTAAAAATAAACTAAAATCAGTGTTGGGCAAGTTACTCTGAAAATGTAATCAAATTACTGATTACTCCTTTTAAAAGTAATCACGTTACTGTTCTGATTACGTTATTTCAAAAGTAATTAGTAATTAGTTACATTACTAGTTACGTTACTTTTTTCTCCATGAAATTTATGAAATCCCAGCATACACGCCAATAAATATTTGTTATTAAAGCATCAACATTCACAGAACACTGTTATTTTTAACTAAAGCAAGCGGCTGCTGCGTGCATGGTTTGGCGTGGCAGAATGCCAGCAAAGAGCGCTGCATTTATAATCTCTAAAAGACATCTCAGTTCATCGCAATCTCACAAATCTCTGTTTAAACACTATAAATATATGCATAATGAATCTTTCAGAATGTCTACAATTCATGTGTTATAATGAGAGGATTCGTGAGCACGCTCAGTAAAGCGGCAGTAATGTATAGAGACCTTGGCTTGTAATATACTCTAATTACTATTTTGAAAATTATAACGCGTTAAATTACTCACAAAAAAAGTAATGAAATTACAGTAACGCGTTACTAAGTAATGCATTACTGCCCAACACTGACTAAAATACACTAAAACTAAAACTAAACTAAACTAAACTAAACCAAACTAACATGTCTTTTGGGACTAGTGTAAATTTTTAATTAATTTGCTATAAATAAATGATAAAAGCTTGTTACTATGAGATAAAAATAAAGGAAATTGTGACTTTTTTCACAATTCTGACTTTTTTCGTGACATTATACAATGTAATATAATTTCAGAATTCTGAGATAATAACAGAATTGCGAGAAAAAGAGTCACATATCGTGAGATAAAAAAAAGTCACAATTACCTTTTCTATGGTGGAAACAGGCTTCCAAAAGAAAGAAAGAAACAAACAAAAACAAACAAACAACAATTTTGGATACAACTCTGTAATCAAACCTAACAGCATGTACATAAGTCATATTTCTCAATAATCATTATTATTCTTCCACCAGTCTCTCAAGTCTAGCGAAACATGTTGTTGATCCAACCCTGCAGGAAACCCCTGCAATCCACCTGACATTATAATCTGGTGTTGTTTATATGGGTCACTGGCCAGTTTTCAGCCAGGCTCTGGATCAAAGGGCAGGATCAGCTGCTCCTGGCACTGCCCAGCTGGGTGCCACACTCTTCCAGTTCACCAAAGGTCGCACTCTTGGCCAGACTGAGGTGTGCCGCCTCTACTAACGGGCATCCACCCAATGCCAACTGCTGAGTCGGTATTGTCATATCACAGAGTCCAGGTGGCTCCACCTGCTTGTTATTGTGGCTTGGACGATTGTGAACAAGAGTTGTTTGTGTCCAACATCACACATGCGGTGTCATTCACCTGTTCACTTTCCATTAGCGTAAAACCAATTTACCAAAATGTAAAGATATGCAGAGTTAGGCTGTCAATATAAAGGCTGTTTGTGTCCAAACAGTGAGCTTACTGATATGGACAGATCGAGATAAATATCTGTCTAGCAAAGACATTATACTATAGTGTACTCACCTCGACAGTGGACTCCTTCGTCAAAACCATCATCACAGTCTTTCACCCCATTACAGAGTTTGTTGAAGTGAATGCACTTTCTCGTCCCGATACACTGTATGTGATTTAGAGGACATCTGACTATCACCTCCACCTTACCTAAAGAACAGAAAAGAATGAGGTTTACATACAGGTCTGGTGTGATTTTAGTTAAAACATATCCACACAGTTTCACTGTATTGTCAGTAATTACTTTAATAACTGCTAAGACAGTTTTATGCAAATCTACGTGGTTCAGACAAATGTCACTTGCTTTAATTTGCTAAGCTTTGAGGGATGCAAATGAAAATGGGAAACAATCCAGTTGATTGAATTCAGCTTAAAATGCACTGCCAGTCTCAGAGTGATTTCATTTTGTGGCAAAAACTTTCCTTCAGCACCATTTCCTGTCGGTGGTTCTTTAGAGAAATGCTAAAAGATTGGTTAAAGGTTTCTCATTTACAATTCAGCCTTCCTCTTTCCTATCCTAATGAATGCTAATTTAATTAACAACTTAAAGCCAATACATCTCTTACTGTAAAAGTAAAGTTCTGCAATGCAATGAGGTTACAGAAACCGTTTAGGCAAATTGGCATTTGTTTGAAAATAGAAATACTAACAATGTAGACATGACTAATTATTACCTATTTATTACGAATCTGCAAGGATGGATTAAATTGATCAAAAGTGACAGTAAATCAGTGGTGGACAGTAACGGAGTAGCTTTACTTCGTTACTGTACTTAAGTACATTTTTCAAGTATCTGTACTTTACTGGTATGTAATGTTACAAAAGATTTCTATTTCAAATAAATGTTGAAATTTCTCTTGAATGTCTCTTGAACTTTCTATTCATCAAAGAAGCCTGAAAACATATTAAGCAGCAAAAATGTTCACAACATTGATGATAATATTAAATGTTTCTTGAGCACCAAATAAGCATATGTGACCCTGGACCACAAAACAAGTCATAAGGGTCTTTTTTTTTTCGAAATTGAGATTTATACATCACCTGAAAGCTGAATAAATAAGCTTTGTTAGGATAGGACAATATTTGGCCGAGATACAACTATTTTAAAATCTGGAATCTGAGGGTGCAAAAAATCTAAATATTGAGAAAATTGCCTTTAAAGTTGTCCAAATGAAGTTCTTAGCAATGCATACTACTAATCAAAAATTAAGTTTTAATATATTTACAGTAGGACATTTACAAAATATCTTCATGGAACATGATCTTTACTTAATATCCTAATGAGTTTTGGCATAAAAGAAAAATCAATCATTTTGACCCATACAATGTATTTTTGGCTATTGCTACAAATATGCCCCAGCGACTTAAGACTGGTTTTGTGGTCCAGGGTCACATATTAGAATGTTTTCTGAAGGATCATGTGATACTGAAGACTGAAGTAAAGACTGCTGAAAATTCAGCTTTGCATCACAGAAGTAAATTACAATGTCAAATATATGAAAGTAGAAAACAGCTATTGTGAATTGTAATGTTTCACAATACTACTGTTTATTACTATATGCAGTGCACACACACACACAAACACACAATGCAATGCACTTTAAACATACAGTACTTTCTATAAACTAGGTTCTTAATATAAAACCAAAAAATTAATGAATTTAACGTTTATTACACAATGATTAGAATCAATATGTAGCCATAAGCATATAAAAACCCTCCAGAAACAACATTATTCAGACATTTACAAAGATAGCACTCCAGATAAACAATAAAGTTCACTAAAACAGGTTGCATAGAGTAAATGATGGCATTGCTGTAAATAGCCCTTTTCTCCATAAAAAAAAATACATCAACAGTCTGTAAACGCAGCCACAAATGCAAATGTGTTTACTTGAAGGCATTACTCTGTACAGTAAACAGACGTTCGCATGTAGGCTACGCTGCTAAGCTATTCTGAATCACTCTGTGCGTCAGAGAAAGAGAGCAAGAGAAAGAGAGAATGAAAGAGAGAGACGGAGCCAAAGCCTCAGAGATATCTATTGACACGGCTGCACCAAGCAGCTGTTTAAAGATTCATGAGGCACATAGGTGACCCTCATCTACTTGAGCAGCTACAAGAACACATAAAACACGTCTAAGTGAAACATCGACTTCCATCTCGCATACTGTGAATATGTCACATTGCACCTTAACTACATTGGTATCAATTACCATAACTGCAACACAGCCACTTAGCGTGAGATTTATAGCTCGTGTGACAGGACCTCTTACAAATCTCCGGAGTCCCAGTTTCCTCCGAGCTCTGATCCTACACCACTGAAAACATCCTCCGGAAGAGTCGAGGTTATTCATCAGCTTTCATTTAGACTTCATAAGATAAAATGACGCTGTAATTAAGGGGGTCGTTTAATGGGCGACTGTCATCCCTTAACATATAACAAGCGTATGATTTATCCGCCGATGCACATTTATGCTTTTCACATTTCAGGAAAGCATCCCATTGTTCTCACAGACGTTTTCCTTTTTCTTGAAAGTCATTGAAAAAATGTGCTGAAACTTTTTTTTTTTCTAGACCACCTCTTTCCGAGCCCCAAGGATATTCTAAATTAGGGAAAGTCAAATGTAAGTGACCTCAACTTTGCATACTCATATTTCAAACGTGAGTACAAAAGGCAGGCTAATCAACCTCACAACCTCGTGGCTTTTCTTCAGAGAGCTGGAGGAGAAGATACAGGATAGGCTTTTCAATTAAAACGCCATTTGTTTCAATCCTTGGCCATACATACATACATACATACACACACACACACACACACACACACACACACACACAACTCAGCAGATTTAACAGTGTCAGAGGGATTTTGGGGCCCAAATATGTTGATTAATAGCCATGCTAATTTTCAATTAAAGCTGTTCAGATATACTGGCAAACATCTCTCTAATTATGCATTCATGAGGCGCTTTTCCATTATTCATGAGTAAATACAGCAGCAAAACAATCGAGGGGCCCATATCACATGCATTGCTCTGTTAACGCAGTGGAGTGAGGGGCTGTGACAAACTGTGATTATCCTAATAAAACTGCATTGTCAAATACAGAATCATTCCACTCACAAACTGATTGGGGACTAATCTAATCAGATGAGAGGGAGAGATGAATATTCAGGAGTTTCAGATGCACCGTGCTGGATAACACAGATGGCGTCTGTGCAGTTGAGGGATGATAGGAAATTATTTCTCTTCACCCTGTACTGAATTTGAAGCCAGATAGCACTCGCGGTGAAACATCCTCCATCATGAGAAAACTCATGAAAGTGGAGGCGGAAAACACATGCTTATCATACTTGCATGTAGGAGAACTGTAAAAAAAAAAAAAGCATTAGAGACTGGATAACAGTCTGCAGTGAATATGTTATGTACATGTATGCCTTTGGCATTTTAACTTACATGTCTTTTAAAGAGAAAAGCTTTGTGTTTTTAAGAAACAAATCTATCATTAACTTCAAACCATTGCTTCGAGCCAAAGCACCAGTCCATAATCCATAATAACTCATCCTCTAGTGAAAAAGTCCATCTCCTGTTGTCCTCTCACATCAAAATCTACCAACATATTTGTGACCCTGGACCACAAAACCAGTCATAAGGGTCAATTTTTTTGAAATTGAGATTTATACATCACCTGAAAGCTGAATAAATAAGCTTTCCATTGATGTATGGTTTGTTAGGATAGGAGGATAGTTAGGATATTTGGTCGAGATAAAACTATTTGAAAATCTGGAATCTGGGGGTGCAAAAAAATCAAAATATTGAGAAAATCGCCTTTAAAGTTGTCCAAATGAAGTCCTTAACAATGCATATTACTAATCAAAAATTAAGGTTTTATATATTTATTTATAGGAAATTTACAAAGTATCTTCATGGAACATGATCTTTACTTAATATTCTAATGATTTTTGGCATAAAAGAAAAATCGATCATTTTGACCCATACAATGTATTTTTGGCTAATATACCCGTGCTACTTATGACTGGTTTTGTGGTCCAGGGTCACATTTGTTTAGAACCATTTTCAACGTTTTTGATCTGTGCATATTTCTCACCTGATTCACTCAAGATGACTGTTTCACTGGAGAAATCAATATTATGGATAGAAGACTTGTATTTTAGAAAGAAGCAACTTTTTGAAGTTAAAAACATCTTGATGAATTTATTACAAATATGGAGCGTTTCACTTTACACAACATCATTTGATGAACTTGTGGATTACTGTGATGTTTTTATCAGCTTTCTGAACTCCCATTCTGACGGCACCCATTCACTGCAGAGGATCCATTGAAGAGCAAGTAATGTAATGCTAAATTTCTCCAAATTTGTTCTTATGAAGAAACAAACTCATCTACATCTTTAATATTTGAAGGTAAGCAAATTTTCATATTTACATAAAAGTGTACATAGTCCAATGTTCTGTGTGTCTAATTAAAACAGATCAACAAAAAAGGATCATTTGGAGAGAAAATGTGCACCTTTTCCAGCTATTTGTTTAATTGGCACAATATTTGTTACAGGTTTCACTCTACGAAACAAATAAAACAAATGGCCAACTGCATTTCAGGACTGTGCATACTGAATAATGCATTATAAAGAAAAGCTAAAAAAGGCTGAAGTTCTAAATTGCTATTCAACCTCTGATGGTAAAGAGGAGCTAGTCTAAAATTGGTGTAATTGCACTGATACCTTTTCCTATATATAAAAAAACATTTTAAGTTCTCTTACAAATGCACACATTATCTCACTAGAATTCATTAATGTTCAAGGTCTTCTGCTATGCCAGCTGTCTGGCTCTGGCGGTAAAAGGCCTTCAGGATGAAATGTAAATACGAGCCTCAATTAGTTACCCAAAGAAACCAGGAGTCTCAGGAAATCAAATGATTTGGGCTGAACAATAAGCATACAGATGGAGACTGCACTCCTGCTCCATACAAAGTAGGGCCTCCACAAGTGAACAGCATTTTGTCCTTTTCATTAACTTGCTGGAATGGCTTAGTGTCACTTTAAAGATAGTCCACTGCCAAAATAAACCATTCCCCCTTTTCTTTCACATATTGCTTTTAATTAAAAAACCATGGTGATATTTACCCAGTTTTCCCAATGTGAAAGAAGAGAGATCAGCTGGGAGTTGCTAATCTATCTACTTAATGTGTAACGAAAGGCTTTCATATGAAATCATCTATTCTGCCTCTTTAATCAAGGAATCTAAAATAATGAATTCTTTGAGGAAAATGATTAAAACATTTTCATGGCAAGCTCAAGGGTTGACACAATGCCAACATTTCAGTAGTCAATACCAAAACCTGTAAAATTTCATTCTCAATGGCAATGTTGAAATCACAGCAAAAATTAATATGATTAGTATTATCATATTAATGATATGTCACATTATCACAAAACTCATCTGTTTAGCTGTGCATTTATTGAATGAGCACTGTGCAATGTCCGAACTGATTGCACTATATTTTATGTATAATGGTTTTCTATTCTTAACCGTTTTAAATTCATTTTAAACCTCTTAAATCAATTTTTTTATCATTTTCAAAGTTTTTAAATTCCTTGTTTTATTGTTGTGATTATTTTTTATTTTCTTTTATGTAAAGCACTTTGAATTACCATTGTGTATGAAATGTGCTATATAAATAAACTTGCCTTGCCTTGCCTAGTACACCTGAAAATAATAGTAATTACATCCAAAGAAAAAAATAAATAAATAAATAAAATAAAAAATTAGAAAAAAATAATCCGATTTTAACCCATGCATTTCTGTATGGCAACAGTAAATGGTAAATGGGCAGCCCATTTAAATGATGCACAAATTAATAGATTAATAGTACACCTTACCCATAACCGCAAATACTGACCCCTATTCTGAATCCCCAATGTAAACCAGTTATCATTTCATGATTATGTGTATAGCTCTGCCAATGTATATATGTTTCTATAACATTGCTGACATTGTATATTAAACTCCCACATTAAACACTCCTAAAGTAAAGTTCTTGTTTACGGTAAGAGTGTTTTCCTCTATCCTCATTTCTGCAATCTCTTTTTTCGCTCCTACACACAGAGTCACTCAGACACGGTATTTATTTTCCCTCCCTTGTTTTAGGTCAGTGACATTTGAAATGTTCAGTGCACTGGCATTCGAGAAAGAAAAGCCAGTTTAAAACTGACCTTGGACAGGAAAGCAAACTGTTCGCAGTACATGAGGTCTCTGGGCATGCCTTTTGAGCTCCACTTTCACCAATATCTCTCAGAACCAAAGAAAAGCCTCAGGTCCAATACTCTACAATGGTTATTCCTCAAAGACAACCCTATGGCTCCATCCACGGTTTATGTGCTGTCTATTTTTCACAGGAGAGAGATCATATGGGCCTCCATATGGGGTTCTCAGAGTTTGAGGCCTCAGTATGGTTATTTAATCATCATACAGCACAAGAGCACAAGCCCCTAGATACATTGTTCATATATATATGCAAATAAGACTAATATTTTTGTTGCAACACTTTAACGTGATTTAAAAGACTGTATATCTCCTCAAAGCATGAATGAAAATGAGAAAAACCAAACACAAACCTGCTGGTCACCTTTACAACTATGAAAAGAAACAGAGCACAATAAAAGCCTTTTCTTGCCTGGCAAGAAATCGTAGATGAATGTATTGTATATGTCACATACTATAGATTCAGCTGCCTGTATTACACACACTGACCCTCAACACTTTTTTGATGTTTATTTTAGACACACTTCATGTAGCACTCATGTAGGTGGTGCGCAATGACTGTTGAGCAAATAGCTTGTTTGCAATCATGTGATTGTGATGATGCGCAAAATTCAGATGGAGGGCAGGAAGTGAAAAGCAGAATGGATGAGATGGAGGAAAGTCCGTACTGTACTGGTTTAGACACTATTACAAGAGAAAGGTATAAACAGAAAATCACAACATATGTTGGACGTAATCCTTATGTTATGAAGAGGAACAATTTTTCAACTATATTGAAATACTTGCCTGCCATCGAGGCGGTGGATATAGTCTAAGCAACTAACCCTGATTGCAAACAAGCTATTTCGAAAGTAAATCCTGCATTTATATGAGGGATGCAGGTTATATATCACTCCTGAAACTTTGCTGCATGTACAGGGTATGTGGCCGTTGGTCCTGTTAGCAGCACGTAAAACAACTTTTATTGAAATTCTGAATTGATTATAACCTAGAACGTGAGCAAATAGCACTTCCATAATCACTAAAAAGCTGTCACTCACTTTAATTTATCGCAATCTCACAATGTACGGAACATATAATCAATGAAGCTCTACAAACTGCAAATATAATATCTTATTTACATCGTGTGGCATTTAGCATTGAGTGAATTCTTACTGTCTCATGCTGAATGCGCAAGAGTTGGCAGCCCTGTATCTATTTATATATTTATTTATTAATATCTTAATATATTATATCTTATATTAGCCATTTACACACACAAGCATTATCCAACTCGGCTCCTCCCGACTACAGACACTTTTTCCTGCGTTTTTCAACCCCTTATGAACAACACATTTTTGTACACAATAAAATCTCCTTGTGGTTTCTCGGTTTGACCGATTTGAGCATCAGTAAACAACGCAAAACATAGGCATTTTGAGTTTCTAGCGATTCCTAAATAAAAAATCACTTCCTGCCCTCCAGCTGCATTTCGCGCCACAGCAATGACGTCATGTACAAGCAACCTCTCCACTTCCTGTGTACTAATATGTTCAGATGTACACTATGCTGTTTGGTGCAGTGGCCCAGTAGTACACAACACAACAAAATCGCAACAACACAACACATAGGACTAATTTCATTGTGTCCTGATAATTTAGCTGTGTTGTGGCTTGTTTCCGTTGTGTTGTGCTAATTTTGTTGTGTTGCAGCTTGTTTCCATTGCGTTGTGCCTTGTTTCCATTGTGTTGCAGCTTGCTTCCATTGTGTTGTGCCTTGTTTCCATTGTGTTGCAGCTTGCTTTCATTGTGTTGTGCCTTGTTTCCATTGTGTTGCAGCTTGTTTCCATTGTGTTGTGCTAATTTCGTTGTGTTGCGGCTTGTTTCCACTGTGTTGTGCTAATTTCATTGTGTTGCAGCTGGTTTCTGTTGTGTTGTGCTAATTTCACTGTGTTGCAGCTTATTTCTGTTGTGGCTTGTTTTCATTGTATTGCAAATTGTTTCTGTTGTGTTGTGCTAATTTCATTGTGATGTGGCTTGTTTGCACTGTGTTGTGACTTGTTTCCGTTGTGTTGTGCTAAATTTCATTGTGATGTGGCTTGTTTCTGTCGTGTTGTGCTAATTTTGCTGTGTTGTGGCTTGTTTCCATTGTGTTGCGACTTGTTTCTGTTGTGTTGTGCTAATTTTGCTGTGTTGTGGCTTGTTTCCATTGTGTTGCGACTTGTTTCTGTTGTGTTGTGCTAATTTTGCTGTGTTGTGGCTTGTTTCCATTGTGTTGCGACTTGTTTCTGTTGTGTTGTGCTAATTTCGTTGTGTTGTGGCTTTTTTATGTTGTGTTGCGACTTGTTTCCGCTGTGTTGTTCTAATTTTGTTGTGTTGTGGCTTTTTTCCGTTGTGTTGGGCTAATTTCATTGTGTTGTGCACTACTGGGTCACTGTAGTTTGGGACTGAAAATACACACTTCAAACAAAAATGCAAATTCTATCATTATTTACTTACCCTCAGGTCTTTCCAAACCTGTATGTCTG
Source organism: Sinocyclocheilus anshuiensis (assembly GCF_001515605.1). NCBI lineage: Eukaryota > Metazoa > Chordata > Actinopteri > Cypriniformes > Cyprinidae > Sinocyclocheilus > Sinocyclocheilus anshuiensis. Next base: position 3,316,027 of record NW_015549703.1, read on the forward strand.
TCAGACATTTTCAGAATAAGAGTCTCAAAGGCATTTCTCAGAATAAAGGTCCTTGCACACTGAGTCAGAAATTTTCGTATGCGTTTTTCAGTTTTTTTCGTATTCGTCATCCTTTCCTATCAAAATGCTTGCTACGGATGCGAAAACGCAGAAAATCGAACCTGGTCCGAATTTTTTTATGACGGACGAAAGTTTCGGAGACAGTGTGTAAACGTGATTGAATGTCTCAAGGTTTCAAATTGTGCTCAATTTTATCTAGATATCAAAGTTTAATAATAATCAGAGATCTTAGTATTAATTCTCAAAATATCTGATCTTTCGGACGAAAAATTCGGACTCAGTGTGCAGAGACCTTAAGAAAACATGACTTGTGCTTAGAGTCATAACCTTTGGCTTTCATTTACACAGAAGCAAAGCTGAAAATCTACAACTTTCAGAAAACCGTAACAATATTCTTTTTCTGTTTTGTAAACAGTGGTTATTTCCTTCCGGATACACAAATCTAGTTTAAATTCACTCATATAAACAAGGACTGAAGTACTCTGAAAATGTAACACCTTTGACTGAGCAGCCACAACCCTTGTGGTTATGTACAAACATGTCACTTGAATTCCTTGTTTCGTGCTGTTTATTAGCTCTTTTAGCTATCGGCCTCTTGTTGATGCTCTTGGCAACAGTACAGCAATCTGTCAAGGTGGCGTAGGTGTTGTGGCATTGTGTATTTTTCACTATCCTAAGAGAGAAGCATTGTAATTTCCCTCCTTCCTTTACTCTCAGAAGCTATATCTGCCATTTACATGGGGTGCAGAGTTGTAAGTTTGTGTTCTTAAAGTTGGTTGCGAGAGGCAGTGGCATTCGTTCCAATGTCCACCTGGGTTTATCTTCAAATGTCAACGAGATTAGCTTCAGGCCACACTGTCCGCATCTGTTATCTCAACGTAAGTATAACGTTATACTGCTTAATATTTTTGTGGAAACTGTAAAAACTAAAAAGTAAAAAATAACATTTATTTGAAATGTAACAATTTAACAGTCTTTACTGTTACTCAGTGGTGTAATGTAACAAAGAAATAATACTTTGTTACAGTACTTAAGTATTTTACTTGACTTTTTATATTTCAGTCAACTTTTACTTTTACTCCACTACATTTCCTAATTAAAATGTATACTTTTACTCCAATACATTTCCCGAAGCATATTCGTTACTTACTACAAAGTAGTCAGAAGTCAGAAGAACACGGACTGCAGGAAAGCAGGTTTGACGAATCAGTGGTCTGGTGCTTGCAAGACTCCTAATCCTAAAAACACCTTTGCTCACGTGCAAACAAGTGCGCGCACAACCGCGGATGATTTCATTTTCCACTCAAGTCGAGTCTGGGGTCTGTGATATACATTATATCTTCTGCGATAATATGGTAAGTGTTGTTGTAATGATGTGCGATCTGACATTATCAAGTAGGCTATATCACCAAATCACACAGAGTGCACGTACGTTGATTTATTAGTCTATTAAAACTCAAAATTCCAGGCATTCTAAATTGTAGACGGCAAAAATGCTTCTGTATGCTTTTTATATTTATATAATTGAATAGAGCTAACTTAATCTATATCACACAAAGAGTACCGTTTTTCTGCAGATATCAGCATGAACACATTTAATAATCATTTAAAGCTGAAAATCTACAACTTTCAGAAAACCGTAACAATATTCTTTTTCTGTTTTGTAAACAGTGGTTATTTCCTTCCGGATACACAAATCTAGTTTAAATTCACTCATATAAACAAGGACTGAAGTACTCTGAAAATGTAACACCTTTGACTGAGCAGCCACAACCCTTGTGGTTATGTACAAACATGTCACTTGAATTCCTTGTTTCGTGCTGTTTATTAGCTCTTTTAGCTATCGGCCTCTTGTTGATGCTCTTGGCAACAGTACAGCAATCTGTCAAGGTGGCGTAGGTGTTGTGGCATTGTGTATTTTTCACTATCCTAAGAGAGAAGCATTGTAATTTCCCTCCTTCCTTTACTCTCAGAAGCTATATCTGCCATTTACATGGGGTGCAGAGTTGTAAGTTTGTGTTCTTAAAGTTGGTTGCGAGAGGCAGTGGCATTCGTTCCAATGTCCACCTGGGTTTATCTTCAAATGTCAACGAGATTAGCTTCAGGCCACACTGTCCGCATCTGTTATCTCAACGTAAGTATAACGTTATACTGCTTAATATTTTTGTGGAAACTGTAAAAACTAAAAAGTAAAAAATAACATTTATTTGAAATGTAACAATTTAACAGTCTTTACTGTTACTCAGTGGTGTAATGTAACAAAGAAATAATACTTTGTTACAGTACTTAAGTATTTTACTTGACTTTTTATATTTCAGTCAACTTTTACTTTTACTCCACTACATTTCCTAATTAAAATGTATACTTTTACTCCAATACATTTCCCGAAGCATATTCGTTACTTACTACAAAGTAGTCAGAAGTCAGAAGAACACGGACTGCAGGAAAGCAGGTTTGACGAATCAGTGGTCTGGTGCTTGCAAGACTCCTAATCCTAAAAACACCTTTGCTCACGTGCAAACAAGTGCGCGCACAACCGCGGATGATTTCATTTTCCACTCAAGTCGAGTCTGGGGTCTGTGATATACATTATATCTTCTGCGATAATATGGTAAGTGTTGTTGTAATGATGTGCGATCTGACATTATCAAGTAGGCTATATCACCAAATCACACAGAGTGCACGTACGTTGATTTATTAGTCTATTAAAACTCAAAATTCCAGGCATTCTAAATTGTAGACGGCAAAAATGCTTCTGGATGCTTTTTATATTTATATAATTGAATAGAGCTAACTTAATCTATATCACACAAAGAGTACCGTTTTTCTGCAGATTGAAAATAGTTCCAGACAAAGATCACAGCACTGTTTTGCGTCTCTGATCAATGGATGGTGTTTACGTATTGAATGAATCAGCTTTTTGAACGAATCGGTTGAATAAATGATTCAGTGATTCACTCATTAACACAGTCAAATGCTTTGTTTCTGAATGAATCGGTTGAATCTCAATGAGTCACTCATTAACAGTCACTTGCTGCCACCTACTGGCGATTTTAATATCACATTTAGACTATTTTTTAATGTTTTAAATTATTTCAAACATCAGTATTCAACGTTTTATGTTAAAAACAAAACATTAGGCCTAATTATGCATCTGTAACTGCAGTTTAAATGCATCCATGTCCCTTCTGAGATACATAAACTGTGTAAAATACATCTAAATGCTATTTCAGATGCAGATTCCAGAAATGTTTTCTTGTGTTGGAATGAAAGACACTAAGTACCAGATGAAGTGCTTCTTATTCTTACCCAAAAATACAAAATGGAAGAAAGAGTTAAAACTGAACACAATCTTGCTACTCAAGCTGTGTATGAACATGTTTTATATATATATTTGTTTGCTTCTTTTCCATTTTGCATTTACTTTTACTTTTACTGTCAATAGTTAAGTACGTTTAAGATTTTAAAAATACTTTTCATACTTAAGCGGTGACTTCAACTTCTACCAAAGTCATTTTCTGGTAAGATATCTGTACTTTTACTTGAGTATGGCTTTCAGGTACTTTATACACCACTGCTGTTACTTACTGATAAATTTAACGTTTTCTTGTTGAATAAAAGTATTTTAAAAAACAATCTTATCTTTTAAACAGTGATAAAACAATCTCAAACTTTTAAACAGTGTATTTTCTTAAGCAAAAGCAAAAATTATATAGATATATATTGTATTGTATATATAATTTGTGTATAAATTATATATGTATATATAACTTGTACTTACATACGACTTAAACTAACAGTAACAATTGTATAATGAATGACATAGAATGGCACCACAAACAAGATAACAGCTCAATGTGGGAGATCAAACTTGCAACCTTCCGGTTACCAGCACCTGGACTTTAACCACTACACCACAGCTTCACTCCCCTCCCTAAAAGGAACAGAAACTTCAATAAGAAAGTCCACAGGGCAGTAACATGCACAGAGCCCATTGTTTCTCACCACATATTGGCATGTATCCTCTGTAAATCACTGGTTGGATTTAATTAAACTAATTCATCATCACCGAGTAATGTAATCAACATCCTATGAAATGGAGCCATCACTTCCTCCGCCGGGCTATGCCTTCCAATGCGCGGCCTGTTAATACATCACATTCAAAACCACTCACTGCTCAATAAAGTGTCCATACATCACACCCAAGCCCCTGCAGGAGAATCGGCACATTCACACTTCCATGCATTTTTAAACACTGCTATTCAGTCCCTTTCAAAGACCCGATGCATTCAGAAGGCTTTGTGTTTGGATCCATAGCAAAGCCGATAGAATTTATATACCCCGATCTTTTGATGTCTGTTGTTATGTAGATCGCCGTACGGGCTCCATTCCAGGGAAAACACCTTAGTATTAATGTCATTCATATAAATAATGCATAGCTTCTTTGGAGAAAGAGAGCCAAAAAACAACTTCTCTGCAAACAATTATTTGCAAAGGACATATTTTACTGCACTGTTTTCGAGTCGGTCCATTACTCTGGGAATAAATGTACTGTACTCATGAACACAGAATAACCCGTGGCTTGGTCCCAACTCTATAAAAATCACAGGAGAATGCAGTCTGTAAAGAGATCCACAGACATAGCAGAGAGGATTTACATAGAGGAAATGATTCTGTGATATTAATAATTGTAAAGATTCACATCCTGTCCTTCAGAAAAAAATAGACTACTGTACTTTCCAGCATGCTTTTATGCTGACTTGCCTTCAAGGGATGTTGGTCACCCAAACCGCTGAATGAATGTTGAAATGCATGTCTTTGGTGACTGTCACTGAATACAATATGACTGTTGTCCAATAGAACCGTCTACCATTTCCTGCCATCTAAAGATGCTGTTTGTACTTTTTTCAAAGTTAAAATGCCCATACAATGAAAGTCAATGGGGTCCAATGTTGTCAGGACCACAACATTCTTCAAAGCATCATCTTTTGTGTTCCGTAGAAGAAATAAATTAATATACTGTAGGGCTGATGAGTAAATGACGACATTGGCTGTTCTCTATCTCATATGGTTGTTCGCAATGCGATTTTATTAGTAAGGTATTCCTTGCATGCATTATGATCAAATGAAGAGAAAATGCAAACGGTACGTATAAATACCTACAAATATTAATGAGATCAGATCATCTTATGGTGACAAAGGCAGCTTGATTAACATACTAAACTAGAGATCTATCTGACATGCGCATAAAGTAGCTCTGGCAAAGGCAACATTTTGTAGGAAACACTCTAGCCATAACAGATGATTGGTTGAGACATGTCTAGAATTATCTTATAATATGTCTAGACTTTTCTGTTTGTTTAACTGAGGATCCCTGTTTGAAAGGGATCATGCTGCCACATAACATACAGGCACAAATTATTCACAAAGACAAGGTGTTAGTTTCATTATTATTGCGGAAGGTGAAGGTCCCTATGCTATTGTGCCTCACAGTAGACAATTTCCCCACTGAATGAAAACCATCTGTTTGCTTTCCTGCCTCTAAGCTTAGCGTATTCCAACAGAGTTTACTTCGACAACAGCAGGGGGCTAATGCAGGCTTTAGTAGTTTGATGTCATCCAGCGGTATCGTGACAGCGAAGCTGTCAAGGTGTTGAAATATGCTCTTTTCACAGGGCTGCTGGTGACAAGCTAGTGATTTTGTCCCTAACAAAAGGAACGGAAGAGTGAAAGAGAGAAGACGGCAGTGAAACTCAAAGATCTGTCAAGAGAAGAAAAAGAATCTCTAACTATGGAGGCACAATATCTGACAAGAAACACTGTGCATTCCAAAATATAGTATGACAAAATCTTTACAAACTCAGTGTAACCAGACCTGATGTAACATTAATACTATAGAGATGAGTGAATAAACAGAATAAACAGCTAGCATCATTACATATAAGGTTGGGAATCAAAGGAAATTAATTCCTGTTAAGCAGCAACTTTCAATCAATCGAACGATTGATCGATCTAAAGAATGAACGAACAAACAAACAAATGACTGAACAAACTTAAATAGTATTTATATAATTTCCGACATTATTAAAAAAAAAAAAAAACTTGCTCACGGATGTGCTGCTGTTTTACTTCCTTAGGATGATTTTATTACAAATGAATAACAAGTCAAGATGGAAAGTAGAAGTATAAATGAATTGCCTATTAAAATAATAGTCTCAAGAAAATGTTTTGCTTAAAATATTGTAATTACAAAGACAGAAATAAGAAACATCTGGAATACATCTTAATTAATTGCAATTAATTTGTTTTTCAATTTAGAAGCTACAGCATTGGCCCCTTTGAAAATAAAAATTAATAATAAAAGGTTTATTAAAATGTGCCATTATGGTGAAAGACAACTAACTAATAATTGAATAATATTAACATGAATTTATTTACATCATATAGTAATAATATTTAATCAATTGATATAAATCAATAACGCACATAAAATAACCACACGCACTGGGTAAAACTTTCACATCTGACTACCTCTTAATTTAGAAAATAAAATCAAGTATCAACCTTATTTAAGCTGCACCCAACTCTGCATGCTCCACGCACAGACAGTGAAGAAAGCTTCGCCTTTGTTTGGTCTGTCTGTTTGTTTGCTGCCCCCAAGCAGATGGCATCATCCACAGGAAGTGAATCAGCTTGGCTCTCACAGCACACAGGCTCCCACTAAATTAAAAGGATCATCTCCAAAGCTCCCTGCTTACATGCCAAACCCCCTGGATGTCTGGAGTTATGATATATATGCTATATACACACTTGCATGCATTTATTTAATATATTTTGATGGCCACAATAAGGTGAAGAAAACACATTTTACTCTTTAATCACATTTAATCTGATTAAGTACTTGCCAATTCAACTATATTTAAGTCCTAGTAAGGAACACACCACTTCCTGCTTTTAGAATTCTGTTCCCTGTAGGCAATTTGTCATGATTTTAAAGGCACAGACCTTTTTTTTAATTGGTAGGGATTTTCAAACAGTACAGAATCCTAAGTGCATATAAACAGAAATTTTACCATTTGATGTCTATATATGTGGGCTGTAACTGTATCTAACAACTGAGAGAAATGAGAAAGTACCAGCAATGAAATTCCCATTTAAAAAATTTCATTCTAATAAGCTGCTTTGATTTGGCTCGTCTTGATGTTGTGAGACAATACAGAAATCATAAGAAACCAATGACAGCAGCTTGTGCTCTGAACTTAGCATTCTGCTCATTTCCAGATAACAAATTTGCCTCAAATAATTGCACAACACTCTCTTATAAAAACAAAGCCCATCGCTCTCAGAAAAAAAGGGCACAAAGCTGTAACTGGGACAGTAACCTAAGGTACAAAAGCTAAAATGTACATCACTGTACCTTTTTACTCCTAAATGGTACATATTAGTACCTCAAAGGTACATATTAGCACTTTATTCGTACATATTAGTACCTTTTGAAAAAAGTACCACCATAGTTTTGCACCTTTTTCCTGAGAGTGCAGTGTTTGTTAGAAGGAGTATAGACCTAGGAATCCATATTTCAATACAAAGCTACCCAGTGTATTTTAACTTCCAACATATACTGTACTGTACGTGTCCTCATGAAACACAGAGCTCAAAAGATGTTAATCAAGTTAAATGTCACCTGATGATCTCATAAATGTCCCCCGCACAGTCTATTTTGTTAGCATTTTATTCTGCGCTCAGAGGCAGCCATTGAGGTAAATATTGCATAATGCAGAATGCCTGTCCCTCAGCTCAATAATAAGATGCTATGCTACATTACCTCTCAAACCTCCTTTCTGTAGGTGTCAGTTCTCTTGGGGAACAGGCACATTTACTCTCCATTTATTTCAGTATGAGAGGGGCCATAGGAAACTGCCCTGAGAGGAGTGCTCATAAAATCCATACGCATTCCTATGCATCTTAGATGGAAAGCGACAACCAAGCTATTTTTGCAAGACCACCCCTTAATTCTACACAACCCCAGTCCAATGTTGCTATATTGTGAGGTATGCTCTTTTGTTTTGGGGTTAACTGTTTTTAAGCCAAGGACCCTAAGTGGACAGAAAGACGGAGCAGATGGTGTTGTATTGTACAAAACTAAATATTGCAGTTTAAATCAAACCATAATATAACATGCAAATTGTACAAGATTATATATGTACATATTTTTTATGATGCTTATAATAACTATAACCATTATTGATGTACCTGTACTTGTATATTACGTAATTTTACTGAATATGTATACATTAATGTAGCATTTAGCTGAATTTTAACTTCTTTAAATATAAATGTTAATATGTCTACTGCATACTTAACTTTTTATATAAATAAAGAGATCAAACAGAAATTAGAAGGTAAAAATATGACGAAAACGATGTACAGAGCTACACATATGGCATGCAGGAAAAAACAGACAGACAGATAGACAGATCGATAGATCGATAGATAGATAGATAGATGGATGAAGAGCTTCTTGTAAAAGTTTAATCCAGGTACGAGAGTACATCTTAGTTGATCAAAGAAGGGTTTAAGGGCCAGTAATGTACAATTAACTTGACAGATGTCTAAAGAAAACAGCTGTCATCTCTTCAAAAACAAGAACATCATGTGCTCGCCTTGTGGCTCACCGCTTGCATCGCCTGAGTGTTGTGAGTTAATGTTTTGCCCAGAACAAAAATGAGAACAAAACAAAAATCAATCTCTCTCACCCTCTCTGCTCAATTCAAACTTCAAGGGAGGGAAAAGAAAAAAAAAGAAAGAAAAAGAGTCGAGCAATTTGTCACTGAAGCATGTCTTTGTATGTCCTGATAAAGAACACTGTGCTCAAGACAAAAGGCAGGAGCATATGGAACAGAATGAAGAGCACTGAAATGAACCATATCATTTCATTAAAACCCTAAGAAGCCATTCCTCACTGAGCTTTTAGTCTCTCTGCAATACTCTTCAGCGATACAGGGATTATTTTGGCTGTATGGTCATTCTACTCATAACTCATGTCAAAACATTCACTGCACATGAGGGGTCATGCTCCACTGACCAATATAAGAAATAGCACGATGTGCTTGGAAAGCTCCAAGGTTGTCATCACAATAAGTTTTTCTTCATTACAGGAAAGTGGGCTGTCTCCCAGCTTCCCTGATAACCCAAGATGTCGGGCTGGTCCCATAGGGAAGCTGGATGGGCAGCCTATCAAGGTCCCCGCTGGCCATGTGGCACTGAAAATGTGCAGCTGCCCTTCCCTGGAGGCCCTGGGAATGCGGTGATTACATTTCTCTGTGGTGGCAGAACTTGGCCACACCAACGCTAGGAATATGCACAGTCCAGAAACTGGAACAGCAAAAACAATAACTATAACATGAAAACCAAGGACTTAATATCAGGTAACAGCTAGGCTCAGAAATTAAAATCACTCCAGGTGAATCTTATTATAAAACTAAGAGGATTAAGAGTTGAACATCATAATATGAAGCGACTGGAGACATGTATACGAGCCGAGAGGCGAGAGCTTCTACAGTATCGCTTTATTATTAGACTCAGTTACATGAGAACAAGTAGACAGTCGTTTAAGGTGCTCTCAAGCAAGTCTTACTTGAGGAATATCATTAGTGACATACAGTAGTATAATATAAACACTGTGAGTGATACATTAGTTATGGACGTAGGCTACTTGCCAATTACAACAGTTTTCATCAGTTTTCATCAACTTTGAAGCAATAAGATGCTTCAAAATTTCAATTACTTTGAAGATTGGTCTGAGTATTAACCAATGAATAAGAATGCCAGCTCAGTGTCTCAGAACGATGATTTTAAATAAATGTAGTCCTTTCTATGAAGAGTCAAAATGAATGAAGTGTCTTAGCCTAAAAAAGGTGAGGATAAATTAAAGCAGTTAGAGCACAGAGTGGGGTAAGCTGTGCCACTTTTTACTTAAGATAACCTCTAGTCAAGGAGAAAGAAGATAGAGGTGAAATTAATGCATCTAATTACATTTCAATGTCTGCTATCAACTGAAATTAGAGGAAAGTGTCCAGAACGCAGGACCATAGAAAAATGACTTAATAATAATTAAAAAAGGGGGATTGAGGGGGTTAAATTGAATCAAATAAGACCATAATGAGATATAAAATAAAATAAAAATCCCATTTTACTATCCCACTTTAGAGTCTTAACTAATTATAATATATTCATAAAGGTTTAATATTATTCACAGGGGGAAAAAAAGACTCTTGCTTAAAAAGCATACAAAAGATCCATTATTAGACTGAAGAAACTTATATTTTCTTATTTCACATTCCAACAACCAAAGCCGCGGGGAAATATGAAATACGTCCTACTGTAGTAGTAGTCCAGACTTTGTGTGGCTGAAGTAGCTTCTTCAGTGTGGGAACCAAACTCTTGATTGTTTTCCTTGAGAGGTGGATATTTTCTTTGCCAGCACTCCCTCAGATTTGTGGAAAAGAACTTGGCTACCACTTTAACAAGAGCAACGTTTTTCCAAAGTATTTCCTGCATTTAAATGCAAAGCTTATTATCAACATCAGTTGAGTTACTGGCACTGCTTACCCTGAAGCAGATGACACACTTTACCCCACAGCTACCATTTTTGGAAAATGTTTTGTTTAATAATTTAATAGATAATCTTTAGCCAAACAATTTATATGGTTTTAAGATTGGCAAAAATATATTTTAGACCTGTATCGTTTTTATTTTACTTGCTATGTAGAAAATTTACATTGACATTGTTTTTTTTTTCTAATGTGCATCTTTCAGTCCTTGGCAGCTCTATATGATTAGGACTGTCTAACTACATAGATAAATACATTACATGATAAAAAAACTCCACTATCGTAAGCAACACGGTAACCTCAGAGTGCCCAATACGCACAAACACATGAATAAAGTTACCCATGCCAGTGGAGTGCTGTTAGTACACTCATGCGATAGCAGTCTGTGTTGGCTTACAAACACATTAAATTGCACTGCACATTTTGTTGTGAAAAGCTGATTGAAATGCATTTCCTATCGATACATAATCTATGGTAATGAGCTCCTCAAAATTCCCATGATAAATACGCCTGGAATCCATTCTAAGACATTATAAATAAAACAGAGCGAACATGATTAATCTAAATGATAATAGAATACCAGTGATGAGAATAGTTGACCCACTGTGCCTGGAACCTGTAATAAAGTAAGCTCTTCTAGAAATGTCCTGCATCTACATGAAGCAATTGGGCACAAGGTTTTAACATAAACTGATCGATCTTTTCATGAATACAATTAAATATTAAAATCAGGACACTTTCATCTCTTTAACATTCTTAGCTATCATTCCCAACACTTTGCATGTGAAGTGCAACCTGGAATTAAATCAAGTGAGGAACAATAATGTGCAGGTTGATGCTGATTATTTGGTGCATAGAGATATGGGAATGCAGAGATGTTGACATAATGATCTGTTTTGTGGCATTGTGGGTTGGTGTAATGGTTACTTACATTTGTCCAGAACCTCATCAGAACCATCTGGACAGTCTGGTTCCCCATCACAAAGCCAGCTCTCGGACACACAGGTCAGCTGGTCACCGCACAGAAACTCTCCAACGTCACACAAAATGGGCTCTAATGAAAGAGGGGGGTGGAGACAGAGATGGAGTATGGAATGAGGTGCAGTACAGTTATTAAATGTCTAAATTACATGATTGTCTAATAAATATAATGATAAGTATACGTGAAATGCGTGAACTCACAATGATTCATTATAGTGACATGAATGTGATGACAATTAATTTTACTGAACAGTCAGACAGGAATAATCAGTATTAAGGGCAATTTCAGTTTCAGAAACATCAGAACATAATTTTTCCATTCTCTTTTGTCAGTACAACAGCCCTGCAGTGACGTCCAATGATATTCACAAGAAAAGCATGACCATAAGACTATCAGAATATCAAGCAGCCATGAGAATCCTTCAGGTATTACTCAGAACTGGGCCACACATTTCCCTTCTAAATTCCTGAAGCTACACGATTTATGAACATATCAAAATGATTATGATCCAAAATGCTCCAATTCCGAAATGTTGAGGCAGGAATGCAAGTGATAATTCTATGCACCACTGCTCTCTGTCCTTGCTATGCCCCACCACCACATTACTACACACTCTCACACACACACACACACACAATCCACGCCAAGCAAATTCACTATCAAGGGACAGAATTATAAATGTCAAACGGTTTCATCTTGCTCCCGGTCTCTCCCTCTCTGTCTTTCTCAATCTCTCTATCTCTTTCAAGCTGTAGGCCTCAAAATTAGGCCTCAACAAACTGTATATGAACAGCGTTTCTCACTACACCTCTACGTTTAATGCTTTGATAGTGATCCATTTTGGAACTTGTATATAGAACAATTCCCAATTCCACATACTACGACTGAAGCTCACTGCTACGTGCCAAGGAATACTACCTTGTTCTGGTTCTGGTCACATGAAATCTATAATCTATATTGCAATGCTTTGTTTTTAAAGAAGCTGACAATTTTTTTTTTACATTTTTAAGTAAATCTGAAAAATGTATCATTTACTCACCTTCAGTTTCATTCCAAGCCTGTATGACTTTCTTTCTTTGGTGGAACGCAAAAGACGTTCTTCAAAATATCTTTGTCTTCCACAGAAGAAAAAAATGTCATACAGGTTTGAAATGACATAAGCATGAGTAAATCACATATATTTCATCCCTTTAATATCTCACTTACAAATAGGAACTGAACAAAGCGCTAGCACTATTGAATATGTCATGTGTGGTTTTAAACTGGTGTTTTCTTAGGTTAGAAATACACAGATATACATCTTCAAATGCAGCGACACTGATTTCACAAGTTCATCCTACATAATTTGAAAATCCAAAAATGTTATTGCACATCTTACAATAAGAGGCACCGCTGCATTTCTCTCCAGCATGACTGAAGATTAGTTCTATGGGAAAGAATGGATCTAGCAAATTGTTCGAGGGCTGGGTTCTTCTACAATTGATTCACTTTTTTTAGAGCCACAGTGGCTCTGAAACTCGGCTGGTAATCTGGCCTGATTCAATTCAATGGCAGCTGCACATCAGTCAAAAAGCAATTACAGGGAATATGATGATGACTGCCCTCTGTCCTTCATTCTTACTAACAAAAACAACAGCAATTCTGCTGCCCCGAATGAATAGTGACGGTGATTTGATTGTTGTAGTGGCTTTAAAAAGACGTGTCTATATTTTCGGATGAGTGGTTATTGAAACGGATTTCAAGCCAAACTTTTTTACCTAGTGAGACTGGTTTCATATTTTGCAGGAAAATGCTGACTGACAGTTAAAACAAAAAAGTTCACCTGAATCAAATTCAACTGGAGGAAAAATAGCCAAGGAGAGGAAAGGTTTGGTCAGGCCTCCTGATAGAAGATCTCCTGAGTCCAGTCTGAAGGCATCTTTATCTTTGCAGCTGAATTGGTTACCATTTAAAAAACATTCCTTTTACCTGAGGAAAGTTTCTTTCGCAAGCTGCAAAACCCATAAAAGAGACAACTTCAGAGCCTTGGAGCGGCATCTGTCCACTGATGTGTATCTGCTTTCATGTCGGGATGCCCTTTAAAGCATAGCCCAATTTGAATTATTGGAATGACCAGTGATGCCACTTTACCTTCCCTCTTACCTCAAGAGGCCTTCACTTCTTGACTCGAGTGTTTGATGCTTCCACAGCTCTGTGTTTCAATAGATTCTCCACAGAAAGTTCAAAATGCACAAAAAAACTGCACAAAACACTTCAAGCCCGTCAAGGAATAAAATCTTGCATCATTTGTTTTCTGAAGCAAAAACGGAATTAACATCTGAAAGGATGGAATGCTACACTGAACTGCTAAATGCTGCGGTCATTCATAGATAATTCCAAACAGGCACGGGGAAGGAAGATAAAAATAACAATGGACCAAAATGGCCCCAACTCTTTGATGAGGTAGCGGTAACCCATTACCATAACAGTAGGAAATGTTCAGTGGAGCTTGGACTGGCATGCTATTATGAGCTTCATTTCTGACACAAGCTGCCACCTCGACGAGGAGAGAACTGTGGCTCATTAAAGCTCCTCAGCCTTTGTGATTCCGCCAGTTTCTATACATAAAACTGTGACAGGGAGCCGGTGAATAGAAGCGATGGTCTTCATAACTCTAGATGGAGGCTCTGCCAATCTCATTTGATGAATCTGTCAAGGAGAATAGTTGTTTGACGCTAGGCGCCTATGCCACAGAGTAAGCTCAATTCATCTACATGATGTTGTTCAATGCAAATATTCGAGCACAACCCATTCAAGCATCTTCACAATCCATGCAGCTAAAAAGATTTTTTTGTTTTGTTTTTGGCCATAATACATTTGAAATATATGCTAAATGTGTTACAAAAAACTATTTTGCAATTTGAAAAAATAAAATAAAATTAATCTGAAAATATATTTTTGGGTAAATCTAAAATGTATTTTTAATACTTAAATTAATTTGTTTTATATATATATATATATATATATATATTATATAAACTATATATATACAGTATATATACACTATTTATTTATATTTTTATTTTTTTATCTGTGATGTGCCAAGCCAAACTGAACAGAACTGAAAACCGTGGTTAAAAAAAAACAAGATATGTATTGGACCATAGGCTAACTATGTTGTTGCATTTTATATTGCATCCCTAATATACCAAAGAGAACAAAACAACTGTTTGAATATACTCATCTACAATTGTTAGCCCCATTAATGAGACTGAATCAATGATGCTCCAGTATAACCCTCAAAAATGAATCACCTTGCATTTAATTTAAGCTTTAACCGGATGCTCAACAGCTGTTCAAGCCGCTTCAGTCTCATTATCTTTCCAACTGTTCGCTGTCACGCAACGCATCCTCACCTTGACAACCCATACCGTCGCATAATAGAAAAGACAACCTAACAATTTCCAAACTCAAGAAAGTCTGCTGAGCCACTGAGATCATTACTGTCAATTAAAACCGAGCTAAGAGAAAAGAACTACGTCAACTGCATAGAATGATCCACCTAATTTGCACCAAAAAAGTTATTAGGCCATGTAAGTAAAGTGACATTTTCATGTTGAGGTCAATGTACGCAGTAATGTGACATTCTCCTAGTTGGATTTCATAGGAAATCTTGTTATAAGTCACTCTAAGGCTGTGAAAATCCTTCAAGTTTAGATATGATCCATATAATGCTTCTCTGACACTTGTGAAAGGATAAAAACTCACGCATGCTAAACCTTGCGTCTAACACAAACACATGCAACCGTCGTGCGCTCCTGTTTTTGAGCTTTCCAACCCAAGACAGCCAGTGAACTGTTTAATTCTCACCTTGACATATACTACATGGTATTTTTATCTAAATGTCAGCTGCCTCAGTTTTGATCAGAAAACCGTGATTAACATTAATATCACCTGACACCTATTACATAAATGTCTTGAGAATGTCATTCGGCAGCAAGATTCACCCATGTAACACCAGTGAATGTCAGCACGAGAGCCAAACTATTTGTTCTGCTTCACTTTTCATTCATATTGATCTGCGTATCCACTGAAAAAGCACATCAAATGGGGTTCGCGGAGACCACGCTTGAGGCTCTGGTTTGTGCCGATGTGCGGCCGGCCAGCTGAATTCGAGGAGGGAGGGGATAATGATGCTCGAAGGTGCCGCGCATTTACAAATTCCACAAGGCACTCCATCCAGGAAACACATCCTCTGCCAAAAGACCTTTACCATGGCAACTCTGAGCCAGTCGGACTGTGTGTAGCCAGTCTAGCGGAGAAATCAATGGGAAAGGACAACAGGGCCTTCATTAAGCTCTGCCTGACCTTCACTTTTCCAGTGAGGTCATTTTTATTTTCGAAACGAAATTAAATTAATCTCAACTAATTTTTGCATTCACTGCAAAAACTGTAGTACGTCTTCACAGGAAATGTTTTTCAAGCTGTGAACAGAGATGAGTCCAAAGACAAGGTTGAAGAACAAAATTTCAATTAATTTGTTTTACTTTTTGTACTTTTTTGTTGCATATGCGACTAAATCTTCAGTCTGGGCGACTAAATGATGTCTAATATTAGCCAATGGCTAATAAATTCTCAGATTTTACTCGCCAGTGTGTGAGTTGGAAGCTAAGTATAAGTTTAGCCTAGATATATTTACACTCGCCGAACACTCTGACTGAGCGTTTCAGAGTTTCACTCTCCGTCAAGCGATCTGTGCTATTTTTCAATTAATCTCAATGGATGCGCAGCTTACCTGTATTTGACGTACAGTAAACTGTAGTGTGAAGGTGCACGACTCGCCGTTGCTTTGCTGAGAACACTGTTTCTCACACACGCAAAGAAAGCAAGAGTGAGAGAGTCTTACATACCATGTAGAATTGACATGCTACATGTAAATGATATACTTTGTTGTATTTTCCTGTAAAAATAACAGAGTTCCTGTTCCAGTTTTAAGAACTGCCGGGTTTTCCTGTAGTAGGCGGAACTAATGCGCAAAACGACAATCTCATTGGCTGGTGCTCACCTATTATCGTCCCTGTTTTGATTTCAGCGAATCAGTTCGAGCAAACGCACACAACCTGATTAATACTCATGAATCCAGTAGCTCATTAATCCCTAGTGCATTTTTTATATTGTTCTTATTAGTAGAATTCGTATAATAATAATAATAATAATAATAATAATAATAATAATATCTTATCAGTATTATTGTTGTTGTTATTTTTTGAATGACCAAAAAAAGCACCAGCACCAGTGCTAAATTCATGGTTACCAAGTTTTAATTCTAATTACTAAACTTCTATTATTAAATAATACTTGATTATCATATTATAATGCTTGACTGCTTGACTGACTGATATTAAGAGTGTACTTTCAGATATTTAAAAAGCTGTTCCATTTTACAAACATTATATATGTTTGTAAAATGGCATAACTTCCGTAGAGGGTTGAGTTGTAAAAATTCTGCTTAAAAATAAATGAGCATATACCATACATTCTGTCACACTTCATATAAATCTCTCATGACCACATTTGCATCTCTGGCGACCTCTGCTACACCGTATTCATCAAACATCAGAATTGTGCGAAATCTCCTTTCTCTGCTCAAGGTCACATCGAGAGCTGACATTCTTAATAATGCTAAGCCTCATTTATGGATTTATAGCCCTCCTCATGCCATGATTATCAATCAGGGAAGATAATGGGCACTGAAGCAGGCAGTATCTCTGTCACTCCATGAGGTGAACCACCAGTCAAGGTTCCCTAAACAACATGTCTTCCTGAGGAAGACGTGAAGGGTTCTATTCTCTCGATATCATTGTTTCATAACAGCTGAGAAAGATTGCCTCTGTAGCCCTGACAACAGAAAAGAGCACTCGAACAATACACTTCAAGTTAAATGCGTCTTGTTTTAATTTGCACAATTAAAAGATGTTTTTTTTCCGAGTTCCTTGAAATCCATATTACCATTTTTAAGAAAAAGATAAGAGTCTTTTTCTCAAATGACCACTTAAAGACTTTTTTATCCACTTTGGACCATTATTTCCAGTAGGAGTTTCCCGCTGTGTGGGAAGCAGCAGAGGGGGGCTGTGATTAAGATGCCCAAACTCTTCTGATATTACAGCTTCTGCAGTTTATCTGCCGATGAAATCAGTGGGTTCACGCAGCAGGAAATCTCCTCCAGAAGATGTGATTAGTTTCATTCCACTAAAATCAGGGACACGCACGTCAGATCTAAATGTAAAGTTAGCATAACAATATCAAGTTAGAGCCTTCGGCTGCTAATGATCCTGTATCTGAGGTCAAAAATAATGGGCTATAACTGATGTTTTGGGTAAAGTTAATATGTATGTAATCATCACTATGCATGTAGGTGGTGGTAAGTACGGCTGAATGGGCTAATCTTATAAAGTGTTGCTCCATATGCTGAGATCATTTGAAATGCTACAGTATAATGTGGGTGGTTGCGAAATGCTGAATTAAACTGCTTTTGGTGCTCTCAGGTGAAGGGGTTTATCCCCAGGGGCCGTGCGGAGGTTAAAACTCTGACAATTCAGTTTGTCTATTTGCATCTTTCCATATTTATGTCATTATTTGGATTCACAGTCCTAATGGAGAAAAAGTCACTTAGCTAATCTGCATAAACCCAGGATACCACAATTATCAACAGACCCTGCCGTTCTCCAGGGACTTTAGAGCTGTCCGCACTTACCGCGGGGACAATTAACATAAATGCTTCGTCTATCGGCATGTATTTAAACTAAGGCTTTTCCCCACCTTTTACAAGACCATATGAAAACTAGAGCAAATTCAGTCACTATTAAATCCATAAATGATTAGCTAAACTGAAAAAAAGCACATTGTTTTTGAATTATGAAGCCCTTGATTTCCTAGCAAGGGCTGGGCTGGTACAGTCATTGCCGCAGGTCTAGAAGCTCAATGAGATAAGAAAATGATGAACGAACTAAAGAATCATTACACAAGGCTGAGTGTGAGAAGATTTCTTCCCGTGGGCCTAAAGCTTGGCTTCTATTTGTAATTACCTGAAGTGCTTTTTAGGATCTTATTGACATACTTTGAGCAAAAGAAAATGACAAAGTGAAAAGGAAACCCAAGTTTGTTTTGTAGTCTGAAAAGGGGGGAAAAAAAATCCATACAACCTCCAGAAACAGCTACATGTGAGTGTGATGGTTACAAAAGCAGCTATAAAAAAAAAATAATCGCTCCAAAGCTTATTGACACTGTTTTTAATATAATATCGTCCGTTTTAGATATGATAACAGCTTAGAACTATTGACAAAAGAATAAAACAATTTAAAGAGTTTTTAAAAGATGTTTTTGAGCCCTGAGGTCAGATTCGAAAGGAAAAGTATGCTATCAAGTCTGAAATGTTTTGACACAACCATTAAGTGTGACAACAAAACCAATGAGTGTTTTTCAACTAAATCAATATTAGCTTTACTGTTATATGGGTCCGGTTAGACTCTAATAAACAGGTGGAAGAGCAAAACGAGGCCTGAATGCTTCATTTGAATCCATCATGTGAATCGATCACCGCTTTTTAAAAGCTTTATAAACCGTGAGTTTGGAAGGAGGGTATGGCACATCTGATGCTGCAAATGATTCAATCAATTAGCTCTATCTGCTTCTGCAGGTAGAAGAGTGGAGAACATAAAAGTATCTGCTGCAGAAGACCTCTGAAGAGCAGTAAAGTTTGACCTGGCATCAACTATAAGGGAAATAATGTGAGATAGGAAGTTGCATTAAGATAAGATGACCATATGCACGAGCATGATACGTCGAAACGGTGCACGTATGGAGCATGTGAGGGTTAGGGGTCATAAAGGCTCTGTCATGCTGAATGGCAATTGGCTGAATTGATTTCACACAATCTTGAACCTCTGGGCTCAGTATTGATCCCGTTAGCTTTTGATTTTCACACACCATGAACACTGGCACAACAGCCCATTTCAAATGATCCATCTTTAACAGCCTGAGGTAAGACAAAACTGGACTCAAATATTTTAGGACAGCTGCTACTCAAGTTTTCAAAGAGTCAAATGCATGCAGACAAAGATTCTGTCAGTCAACCTAGAAAAGTAATAAAAAACATTATACAAACAATGATGAGCTATAAATTGAAAAATGGCTATTTGCAATAAATGGTATCTAATTACAGTGCATCTTAGTGGCTGGCTTCATTACTTAATATGTGACCTCATTCATGCAGCTAGTTAACAAGTCATGGTTGTTAGCAGCACATTGCTAAAATGGATAGTTTCCAGACACGCCGGTTCATCGTAATTATAGCACGTAATTGCAAGTATAGCATCTTATACATAGCAACAGCAGATGCATGTAAAGAAATACAGTTCCCTTGTCAGAGATGTAGAAGTACACTGAAAAAATTATTCATAACCGACTGACATAAAAAGCTTTGAAATTTAATTAATTCATCATGCTGGCAAATAAATCTGTTAATCGCTATGCATTCACACCACGGAAGATCACATTAATACTCACAGAACACAACAGCATCAGAGACAAAGCATTGCTGTTTTTGAAATATGAGTGAATTATGAAATGCCATAAATCATGGTGTATAAATTAGAGGTACAAGATATATTGCTGACTTATATATTACTTGATAGATGGGGAGAGTAATGAAATGAATACCAATAGTGAAACTGCTGCGTGTGTGTGTGTGTGTGTGTGCGTGTGTGTGTGTGGTTTTGACACAACCATTAAGTGTGACAACGAAACCAATGAGTGTTTTTCAACTAAATCAATATTAGCTTTACTGTTATATGGGTCCGGTTAAACTCTAATAAACAGGTGGAAGAGCAAAACGAGGCCTGAATGCTTCATTTGAATCCATCATGCAAGTCAATCACCGCTTTTTAAAAGCTTTATAAACCGTGAGTTTGGAAGGAGGGTATGGCACATCTGATGCTGCAAATGATTCAATCAATTAGCTCTATCTGCTTCTGCAGGTAGAAGAGTGGAGAACATAAAAGTATCTGCTGCAGAAGACCTCTGAAGAGCAGTAAAGTTTGACCTGGCATCAACTATAAGGGAAATAATGTGAGATAGGAAGTTGCATTAAGATAAGATGACCATATGCACGAGCATGATACGTCGAAACGGTGCACGTATGGAGCATGTGAGGGTTAGGGGTCATAAAGGCTCTGTCATGCTGAATGGCAATTGGCTGAATTGATTTCACACAATCTTGAACCTCAGGGCTCAGTATTGATCCCACTAGCTTTTGATTTTCACACACCATGAACACTGGCACAACAGCCCATTTCAAATGATCCATCTTTAACAGCCTGAGGTAAGACAAAACTGGACTCAAATATTTTAGGACAGCTGCTACTCAAGTTTTCAAAGAGTCAAATGCATGCAGACAAAGATTCTGTCAGTCAACCTAGAAAAGTAATAAAAAACATTATACAAACAATGATGAGCTATAAATTGAAAAATGGCTATTTGCAATAAATGGTATCTAATTACAGTGCATCTTAGTGGCTGGCCTCATTACTTAATATGTGACCTCATTCATGCAGCTAGTTAACAAGTCATGGTTGTTAGCAGCACATTGCTAAAATGGATAGTTTCCAGACACGCCGGTTCATCGTAATTATAGCACGTAATTGCAAGTATAGCATCTTATACATAGCAACAGCAGATGCATGTAAAGAAATACAGTTCCCTTGTCAGAGATGTAGAAGTACACTGAAAAAATTATTCATAACCGACTGACATAAAAAGCTTTGAAATTTAATTAATTCATCATGCTGGCAAATAAATCTGTTAATCGCTATGCATTCACACCACGGAAGATCACATTAATACTCACAGAACACAACAGCATCAGAGACAAAGCATTGCTGTTTTTGAAATATGAGTGAATTATGAAATGCCATAAATCATGGTGTATAAATTAGAGGTACAAGATATATTGCTGACTTATATATTACTTGATAGATGGGGAGAGTAATGAAATGAATACCAATAGTGAAACTGCTGCGTGTGTGTGTGTGTGTGTGCGTGTGTGTGTGTGTGTATATTAACATTTAACATATAACATGTCATTTAAATGTGTGTTATTTATAAAATTCAATTTTTATAATACATGCATTTCTTCAATATACTAATTTACTACATTATTTGATAAGCCAATAATTTCACAGACATTAGTTAGACAATGCTGATGAAAATTCATATTATTCAGTTCCTGCAATATGTTTTGTGCCTTTGGATGCATCTGTATTCAAACTGTGCAAGAATTGGTGACAGCCCGGGTGCAACAGTGATGGTGTACTCATTAAAGGCCAAGGAAAGGGTTTTGAAATCTCCTGGGAAACCCTTAGATGTGTGGATGAAGCTGTACACAGGAAAGGAAATATACGTCCTTTTCAACTAGTGTCAGTAGCCAACTTGTCTTTTCATTCAGCACACATTTGCTTCACCAATGTTTTCCATTTTGTTCCCATTGTGCCAGTTTTGCCTGATTCCCACCCTCAGTATCTCATTCTGAGCATATTTGCTTTCTAAGTTTACATGTATTATTTACGAATATGATATTTGGGATAGCTTCCAAACTTCCATTTATGATATTTAAAAGAACTGTTACAGAAAAAGATTTATTTTGTGGTATCCAGTCTGACATAAAGTCCATTCCAACATTCATTATTAACTCTGAAATGCCTGAAGAATAAAAATACAAGTCTTAGATCTCTAAAAGAGAGAGAGAGAGAGATGACGTTGCCATGAGGACATCATTAAAATTGCTTTGTATTTTAAAAACAACTTTCCTTTAACTCTTCATTATTAATGCTCATTGTATAAACCCAAAACGTCACTACGCATTTCAAATAAACCTAAATTTGCTGATCCTCGCTAACATATTTATGCTAATCAGATCCCTCCAACCCCAATGCTCTTCATTAAATGTCTAGTGCCTCACATTCACAACATAAATTTGATGCTTCATGTCCTAATAATTGTTTTACGGGATAATTTAAAAAGGTTAGTACATTTCTGTGAAGGTTAGTAAGTATTTTGACATGCACATCCTTAGAGACGCTGGCTAACCTCATACGTTTCAACACTAAATTTAATAAAACCATTTTCAAGCTCATTTCGGTCTATTCGTAAAAAACTGGATTCCACTACAAGCAAAATAAGACTTAATAGAAAATATACTGCACAAATGCTTCTAGCTTCCAAAGTGGATCTAAAATAGCAGCCAAAAAGACCCGTGACGAAGCCTGTCACCGAAAAAGACTCGTGTCACTTCAGCTATACCAGACACAAATAATGCTATTCACTTTTTCCACACTAAAAGGCTCAAAGAGCCTTCAATTTTTTTCCTTCCTGACAGGTAAATCCTGAATTATACCCCTCCTCACCCTCTGTGTGAACAGCAGAAACAGACATCCAATGACTGTGTAATATGAGAGTCTGTTTGAGTGGGTTTGTGTAGAGGGCAAGCTCAATAATGGCCACTCTTGCTGGAAAGAAAGCAATGTCATGGGGTCAAAGCAGCGGCTAAAATGGTGGCCTAAGGAAATTGTTCGAGGGAACAATGGTGGTTGATTGTCAGGCTGAGATGTGTGCTAGAGCTAATGATGCCATTTAACTCTACCTTTCCCAGCCTTTTCTTTGCTACATGTGACCAAACACCTGCTTTAGAGCAGTAAGATTAGCAGCAATTAATGTAAATCAAAAACATCCCCCAATGCTGCCATTTCTGACCTAATTTGCAAAGTCAAATGAATTATAATAGCTGTGTTCAAGACTATATAGAGCTGAGATGGAACCATGGCATTACAATGAATGCGATAAACTGGAATGCCCAATATTATGGCACGTACATGCTTACAGTATGCCTACAAGCAGGTCACACATGCGCACTGAAGCTATTTTGCAGTAATAAGTTGCTTATAAGACGAGTTGCTTATTAGTATGCATATTACTAGCATATTGGCTGTTTATTAATACATTAATGCCTTATTCTGCATGACCATATTTTAGGTCCCTTAATCCTAATCTATACCTAAACATAACAACTACTTTACTAACTATTAATAAGCAGCAAATTAGCAGTTTATTGAGGCAAAAGTCGAAGTTAATAGTTAGTTAATAGTTAGTAAATAGTGAGAATTGGTCCCCAAACTAAAGTCTGACTGAAATATGCTACTGAAGTGCGAGTTTGAAATACAGTTTTTGGTATTTTGGTATTTCCCCATTCATTAAAAAAAGAGTTTATATTGCTGCCCAAATGAACCGACTTGCCTTGAAAGGCATATAGTCAATGCAAAAATCCTCTAAAAAAAGTATCAGGGACAGTTAGTAAATAGTGAGAATTGGTCCCCAAACTAAAGTGTGACTGAAATATGCTACTGAAGTACGAGTTTGAAATACAGTTTTTGGTATTTCCCCATTCATTAAAAAAAGAGTTTATATTGCTGCCCAAATGAACCGACTTGCCTTGAAAGGCATATAGTCAATGCAAAAATCCTCTAAAAAAAGTATCAGGGACATTTAGAAATTCAGTCTTATCTAAAGAGAGAAAAGAAAAAAGCTATGACTACAAATGGACAACAAACCAAGTGACTACTTTTAAAAGAAACCAGAATTATGCCTGTAGGCCAAAGTGTTCATGAATTGAACCATTTTAGTTTAAATATGTCACTATAAGGAGAAAGTGGAGGTTGGGTCAGTTTTGTGGTTTTGACAGTGATGTCTTCATACCTTTTTTATGTCCACTTGATCAGCAATAAAACTGATGAGCTGAAATTTCTCCTCACAAAGAAACTGTATTTCTCCATTACTTGTGCATTCTGTTTCATAGAAGCCTGGGAGAATGTCTTAATATCTGATATAGCAATCGGGCTGCTTCTGTTCCAGTTCACTTCAAGGCAGATATTATACACAGACACCATGCATCACTACACACTCATGTAGAGCAACAGAAATGGTTGGCTTGGCAACTGAGCTACAGATAGATGGCAGTCCTCTTTACAATGTAGACAATTCTGTGTGACTCAGACTGTAACCATGAATCAGCCACATATATTAGAGAAATTATCTGGAAAGGCTTTAAAAATACAGTTTTTGAGCAACATTAAAGCTAAATTTAATTAAAGCCAATCCTCTTTTCAAATGCACTGGCCTACAGTATTGTGGATAAATGTAACAGGACTTGAAACACATACAGTACCTACTGCATATATTTTTAATCTGCATATACTATTAATAGAAACATTATACACAAAAATTTTCTTTACATGAAAAATGAACTCTAAAGGGGGAAAATAAATGAATCAAATGCCCTGTAAAGCAAGTCAGTTCACTATGCTGCATTGTTAAAATACTCCTGGATGTATTCTATCTGTGCAAAAGTCAAGGCTCGTATCAGTGTTATTTTTAGTATCAATGATAACCTTTGGTATTTCCCCATTCATTAAAAAAAGAGTTTATATTGCTGCCCAAATGAACCGACTTGCCTTGAAAGGCATATAGTCAATGCAAAAATCCTCTAAAAAAAGTATCAGGGACATTTAGAAATTCAGTCTTATCTAAAGAGAGAAAAGAAAAAAGCTATGACTACAAATGGACAACAAACCAAGTGACTACTTTTAAAAGAAACCAGAATTATGCCTGTAGGCCAAAGTGTTCATGAATTGAACCATTTTAGTTTAAATATGTCACTATAAGGAGAAAGTGGAGGTTGGGTCAGTTTTGTGGTTTTGACAGTGATGTCTTCATACCTTTTTTATGTCCACTTGATCAGCAATAAAACTGATGAGCTGAAATTTCTCCTCACAAAGAAACTGTATTTCTCCATTACTTGTGCATTCTGTTTCATAGAAGCCTGGGAGAATGTCTTAATATCTGATATAGCAATCGGGCTGCTTCTGTTCCAGTTCACTTCAAGGCAGATATTATACACAGACACCATGCATCACTACACACTCATGTAGAGCAACAGAAATTGTTGGCTTGGCAACTGAGCTACAGATAGATGGCAGTCCTCTTTACAATGTAGACAATTCTGTGTGACTCAGACTGTAACCATGAATCAGCCACATATATTAGAGAAATTATCTGGAAAGGCTTTAAAAATACAGTTTTTGAGCAACATTAAAGCTAAATTTAATTAAAGCCAATCCTCTTTTCAAATGCACTGGCCTACAGTATTGTGGATAAATGTAACAGGACTTGAAACACATACAGTACCTACTGCATATATTTTTAATCTGCATATACTATTAATAGAAACATTATACACAAAAATGTTCTTTACATGAAAAATGAACTCTAAAGGGGGAAAATAAATGAATCAAATGCCCTGTAAAGCGGCCTGACTGCACTGACCTCATATGATGAATGTGCTCTTCGGGGCAAAGAAGAACAAAGCACGCCGTTATTGATGCTCTCAATTAATAATCTCAGACCTGCCGCTGGAGTCACACGTAGAGTGTCCACCGCTACCCCCACCTGCGCCATGATATAGTATAGACCATACAGATAAGACACACTGAACAATTAGAAGCCTAATTAAAAAGATAACTGACAGTGCTTCTGACATGCTCTGTTGAAATATCATGTGTAAGAAATGTTTAGAGGTACACTGGCAAACGTGCCGTGTGAGTGTTACTGATTAATGTGCAAGGAGTAATTCATTCGTGAGGCTCACGGCCATGTTGAGTCATTGGGTCTGGCTCTGACGTGTCAAAAGCCTGCTGAGAAAAGAAAAACACATGACTGCCTACCTACATTCAAGGTGACCATATATTTAGCTACAAAAGGACTGAGAAAATTCATATATTTTACATGGCGTTTCATATAGTCAAACATTTCTAACTGCCTCAAGTGTGTTGCTAAAGTCAAGGCTATTTCTTTAAAGGAGACATATTATGCTCCTTTTTACAATATGTAATATAAGTCTCAGGTGTCCCCATGACGGCACCGTGGGTTTAAAGTTACAGATAAAGGGGTGGTAATATTATAATGAGATCTCTTTGCAACGTCACTAGGGAAGCAAAATCAAACGCGCTCGTTTTTCCAGACGCTTACAGAAAAAGGCTTACCAAAACAAAGTTACTGGGTTAATCTTTTTCACGTTTCCTTGGTTGGTAGAAACCCTGGATAAGTCAGAATTTCATGATATGTCACCTTTAATGGTTCAATTCATAAAACACAGTAGGCAATTCCTGTTATGCAATACCTTAAACATTGAATATGCCTTTGTTTTGCAAGTAATTTCAGAAAGCATTTATTTTCGAAAAATGCATACTAGTTTGAAATTGAATTTGATATTTTAGACCACTTTTTTAAATGATCATAATATACCAGTTTCTATATTTTAACAGGATTAAAGGTATATGTGACGAGTGGGGGCGGGGCTGAGAGCCGTGGGAACGGAGCGAGGCCGGTGGAGTAATTGATGATGAGTGACACCTGCACCACTCACCGGTCTCAAGTCCCACGGAGGAGCTCCGGAGGGATAAAAGGAGGAGTGACGACAGTGAACGACGAGAGAGGACCAGGCCTGGTTTTATTTTGTGCTTTGTGTGCGGCAGTCGTCCGCGAGGGGCTGCCGCTTTACTTTCATTTTGTGTTTGTTTATTTTATTAAAAACCTGGAAAAGACAGATTTTCATGATATGTCACCTTTAAAGGTGAAGTGTAGCCTTGGAAACTTAGGACCTGTTCTGTATAAGACAAAAGATAAAAAATAATGAAAAAACAACAAAATCCATATTCAGTTCTGTACACATGCAACCGAAATGATGAATTTTGTGAACTGGTTCTTTTTAGTCGATCAAAAACAAGTAGTGCAAGCAACACAGTCTGATTCCCAAACAACTGACTCTGATGAGTCGATTCTTTTGAGTGAATCAAACACATACAACTTTGGCACTTACAGTAAATCAGTTTAGTTACTGTCCTGTTGTTCTTATGACAACAAACCCTAAACTTTTTGAAACACAAATTTCTAAGGCCTCTAAATAATGAGTATAATCAAAACTTTGTTGAAAACCATGTTGTACACAATCTACTACATGCCTTCTGTCGTTTGATTGATAGCTTACACTTTTAGCAAGTAAAAGGCATTTTATTATAATTGTGAAACCCTTACAGACAGAAGCAACTTCAAGCATCACTGCATTGCATTATTTTTTTGTCCCACATAATAAAAACTACAACGCTTTTAAAGGGGTCATATGATGCGATTTCAAGTTTTCCTTTCTATTACCTACTAAGACATATTATAGGGATGTTTAGAGTGACAATTATTATAAATGCATTTTAAGCAAGTAGCCTGTGATACTGTTATAAATATTTCACTGATTAACATTACAATCTATCAGAATCTCATCTTAAATTTTGGCCAAATATCAGCAACTGTGCATATATTTTCTCAGCTTGAGTCTGAATAAAACTGAGATGTTTTTTTTCCCCCTCCCTAAATATGAGCTCTATATTCTTCTTTATCATACTATATCAGCCATAAAAGCCTGATGTATCTGATATACTCAACAAAAACACATACAATACTGTGTGTATATATACATACGAATTGAGGCAGTAATTAAAGCAAAAGGAGCCCCTACCAAGTATTGAGTACATGTACAGTAAATGAACATACTTTCCAGAAGGTCAACAATTCACTAAAAATGTTTTTTTTTACTCTTATGAAGTATTCTAATTTGTTGAGATAGTGAATTGGTGGGTTTTTGTTAAATGTGAGCCAAAATCATCACAATTAAAATAATTTTTCCACGACATTCTAATTTATTGAGATGCACCTGTATATATATGTATATCTTTTTTGTATATTATTAATATTATTATTTATTTTTCTGACAATAATGTCAGTTTTTACAAGGTTAATGAATGAGAAAGAGAACTGAAATAAGTCCTTTCATTTAGTTATTTCCCAAATACTTGCTTCTTTTCGAATGGATTACTTATCATGGTCTCTGCAGTGAAAAAAATAATTTAAAAAAGGCAGAAATGTTTACTTTAATGTGACTACATAGTGTAGAACTGACTAGAAAGGACAGAGAGGAAAGACCCAAACCTGACACCAATTTTCACCATTAAAGAGACATATGTTGATTTTAAACACAATGTGTTGCTCATGCAATAAATTATTTTTGTTTTCTGCACTCCGGTTGAAACCTCCAGCATCACAGCTCTTTAGCTCTGTTATGCAGGTCAGGTATTGCTTTCACATTCACTCTGAATGCAGACTAATGGAAGAAGTGAGAAAAAATGCCCTGAACCCCTTAGAGGAGAAACATGCCTCACAGCACCAAATGGCTTTCAGCGTTCTCTCAGGGCGAGTTTGAGGGATGCGGGTTTATGCCCTTTTTCTCTCAATGGAAGTGGTACATTGTTTTGGTGCACAAAAATGCCCCATCAACTCCAAATTATACACCAAATTGCAGGCATACGCTTTAAGGACATGGGGTGCTGGAGAAGTTCACTATAGATTTTATGTGACAAGTATTGGGTAAAGGGCCACTTCTGTGATAGATATGACTCAGCAGATGGTTTTGTGGTACATAAGAAAGGAGTTTTTGGTAAGCGGAGGTTTGAAGACGAAAGCCGAAGCTGAAATGGAGCATTAAGAAAATGACACAGTCCATTTCAGCTCTCAAATCCTCCTACGGTCGTCTCGCTGAGACATGATTAATGGGCGTAATCAAGTGATGTCCCTCTGTATGCCTGTGCCCTTCATGGCCCCAGCTAATTACAGTGTGCACAACAAACAAGCCCAAATCACAACGGATGCTTTATGAAGTAGGGGCACTCATTCATGGACTCTGTCGTGTGTTGAGCGTATGTCATGCTAAAGCCATAAAGGAATGGACAAGACATTAAGTGAATTTCTAAAGATTGTCAATATAGCATACTTTATAGAGAAGTAGAGCTGTCATATAACTTTGAATTACACTTCCTGAGAAACAACATGGTCTTTTCTATGAGACAAAAAGCCTTGGTAAATCACTGACTGTCAAGTTCTGTTTAGAGACGACAGTAAGCAAATCTTTTTGGTAATACTGCACTGATGTTTAAAAGTTTTTTAAAGTAGCCTCTTATGGTCAACAAGGCTGCATTTACTTCATCAAAAAATACAGTAAAACAGTAATATTATGAAATATCATTACAATTTTAGTTTCTCATTTTAATATATTTTTCAAATCGTAAACCATTAGATTACAAAGCCATTACTCCAGTCCATATTTTTACACTTAAGAAATGATTCTAATATGCTGATTTGGCACTAAATAAACATTTCTTATTATTATCAATGTTAGAAACAGTTGTGTTCCTTAATATTTTTGTGGAAACCATGATACATGATACATACATACATACATATATATATATATATAGTTTATGCTTCAGTTACTATGTGTCAGCAATTATTGACAGTGAATCTGGATAAGAAATTGAATAGGTCTAAGTGTAAGCCTTCATTAGAGCCCAAAATTATGACTGTACATTAAAGCATTGAAGAATTGCAGCATTTTATGTGTTGTTGGTTACAAAAGGTCATTTGGAGTCTCCAAGTGGCTTTTTTTGGGAAGCGCCTAGACATAAATTTAGATAAACATGTATAAAACACTCATTTTCTACGATATTATCAAATTTGAAATTTGGCTTGGTAAGGCTTCATTCTGTGATCCCATTGTATTTTCCAGCTATAGTCATCTGCAGGCATCTGTTTACAAAAAAAATGTAGATGGATTTTTTTTTTTTTTTTTCAGTGTTTTAATGAAGTCTCTTATGCTCACCAATGGTGCATTTATTTGCTCAAAAACACACAAAAAATAATATTGTGAAGTAATATTAACATTTAAATAACTATTTTAATATTGTTTTAAATGTAATTTATACCTATGTCGGCAAAGCTGAATTTTCAGCAGCCATTACTCCAGTCTTCAGAGTCACATGGTCCTTCAGAAATAATTATAATATGCTGATTTGCTGCTAAATAAACATTTCTTATTATTATCAATGTTAGAAACAGTTTCTTAATATTTTTGTGGAAACCATGATACATGATACATACATACATACATATATATATATATATATACATACTAAAAAAAGTACAAAATCATCATTTTAAATGCAACTACTGAATTTAAGCATCATAGCATTATAGTGCACAGTAAGAGATCTGCAAAAGATTACAACAGTGTTATTAAATTACTGTTTTTAAAGATTACTTTTAATTGAGCGATTGATGATAAGGGAATTTATACAAAAACGGGAATTCGGAATGCACAATTACATATCAAATCTAGACAGATAATAACTAAAATGTTCTAATATAGGTCAATAACCATTGTGACACTGATATACTGTATTGAGCATCCCTAGTTCAGTTAAAGAAAAACAAAGTTTAAAAATAATGTAGATTGGGATTTGAACATGGGTCCTCTTTATTCTTAACAAAAACCATATCATGACATTATTCAGTCGTACTATTCACTCATGTACACAGTGTTACTTTTGTAGTTACTTTTATTCTTTGTTTTTTTTTCTTCATGTCTTCTCACCTAGAGGATACAAAGTCGTCTGCCATTGGTTCCCACTTGCCACTGACAATGGAAGAAAAATAAATAACCGTAACAACTTTGTTAGTTTTACTATTGAACACTTACAACTGTCTTCCTGTGAGTTTCAAATGGTCTTTTTAATCACATTTAATTGAGGACTGCTGTAAAATTTGACCACATGGGTTACTGTGAGGGCAGTAAAAGACCTGTGATCTAATGCTAAATTCCTGCCTTGTCCACTAAATGCATATTTGGACACAAGGATTATGTCATTCAAGTTCACCTTGCTTTAATTTTAATATTTCAACAAAGGAAAAAAAACAGCAGATATAAAATCCTGGTTTTCAAGGGCTCTAAAAAATAGAGGCCTTTGTCATAAATGTCTGGTGTTCAGAAGAACACTTGAACACTTTAGTCTGAAAAATTACACAAACAGTATTCAGCTGCAACTTTATTATAATTTTCATACAAACTAAATCTCAGATTTTCCTAAAATAATATGTATAAAAAACCATCAACGAACAATTTCGAAGGGGTCGAGTGGAAATAAATGTTGTGTCAAATTAGAGTCATTTACAAAGATGACCTGCCGATGCTGACTTGAGGAAATATTGACCTTACGGTATCTCAAATTATTGATCTCATTTCAGATTTTTCAGCACACAACACTTCTTGAACGCATCCCTGGGCCTCACATTGCTTTTCAGTGTCTGAAGATAAAGACCATATTAATCAACTTAACAAACTTCTGGGGCAATTTCCCAGAAACTTTAAAAAATGAATCTCTGCCCGTGACGCATTTGACTGGTCACTCTTCTCTCTTCTTAGAAATATCACTAATGTTCACTCATACATTTTAAACTCTACATCGCTCACTCATACTTCTTCCAGGCAACTAATTACTGAGTTCAGTGATGGAAGGGCACATATTTAAACTGCAGTCCATTAATCAAACCTCGGTTGAAATATTAATAATACATGTTAATTTAGCAATTACGACCGCTGCAAAAGATTACAACAGTGTTATTAAATTACTGTTTTTAAAGATTACTTTTAATTGAGCGATTGATGATAAGGGAATTTATACTGTATGTAAAAAACGGGAATTCGGAATGCACAATTACATATCAAATCTAGACAGATAATAACTAAAATGTTCTAATATAGGTCAATAACCATTGTGACACTGATATACTGTATTGAGCATCCCTAGTTCAGTTAAAGAAAAACAAAGTTTAAAAATAATGTAGATTGGGATTTGAACATGGGTCCTCTTTATTCTTAACAAAAACCATATCATGACATTATTCAGTCGTACTATTCACTCATGTACACAGTGTTACTTTTGTAGTTACTTTTATTCTTTGTTTTTTTTTTCTTCATGTCTTCTCACCTAGAGGATACAAAGTCGTCTGCCATTGGTTCCCACTTGCCACTGACAATGGAAGAAAAATAAATAACCGTAACAACTTTGTTAGTTTTACTATTGAACACTTACAACTGTCTTCCTGTGAGTTTCAAATGGTCTTTTTAATCACATTTAATTGAGGACTGCTGTAAAATTTGACCACATGGGTTACTGTGAGGGCAGTAAAAGACCTGTGATCTAATGCTAAATTCCTGCCTTGTCCACTAAATGCATTTTTGGACACAAGGATGACGTCATTCAAGTTCAAGTTCCATTTGAATATTTCAACAAAGGCATCAAATTAGCAGACATACAATGCTAGTTTTCAAGGGCTCTAAAAACAGAGGCCTTTGTCATAAATGTATGGTGTTCAGAAGAGCACTTGAACACTTTAGTGTGAAAAATTACACAAACAGTATTCAGCTGCTCCTTTATTATCATTTCCACTTTTGTAGTTACTTTTATTCTTTGTTTTTTTTTCTTCATGTCTTCTCACCTAGAGGATACAAAGTCGTCTGCCATTGGTTCCCACTTGCCACTGACAATGGAAGAAAAATAAATAACCGTAACAACTTTGTTAGTTTTACTATTGAACACTTACAACTGTCTTCCTGTGAGTTTCAAATGGTCTTTTTAATCACATTTAATTGAGGACTGCTGTAAAATTTGACCACATGGGTTACTGTGAGGGCAGTAAAAGACCTGTGATCTAATGCTAAATTCCTGCCTTGTCCACTAAATGCATATTTGGACACAAGGATTATGTCATTCAAGTTCACCTTGCTTTAATTTTAATATTTCAACAAAGGAAAAAAAACAGCAGATATAAAATCCTGGTTTTCAAGGGCTCTAAAAAATAGAGGCCTTTGTCATAAATGTCTGGTGTTCAGAAGAACACTTGAACACTTTAGTCTGAAAAATTACACAAACAGTATTCAGCTGCAACTTTATTATAATTTTCATACAAACTAAATCTCAGATTTTCCTAAAATAATATGTATAAAAAACCATCAACGAACAATTTCGAAGGGGTCGAGTGGAAATAAATGTTGTGTCAAATTAGAGTCATTTACAAAGATGACCTGCCGATGCTGACTTGAGGAAATATTGACCTTACGGTATCTCAAATTATTGATCTCATTTCAGATTTTTCAGCACACAACACTTCTTGAACGCATCCCTGGGCCTCACATTGCTTTTCAGTGTCTGAAGATAAAGACCATATTAATCAACTTAACAAACTTCTGGGGCAATTTCCCAGAAACTTTAAAAAATGAATCTCTGCCCGTGACGCATTTGACTGGTCACTCTTCTCTCTTCTTAGAAATATCACTAATGTTCACTCATACATTTTAAACTCTACATCGCTCACTCATACTTCTTCCAGGCAACTAATTACTGAGTTCAGTGATGGAAGGGCACATATTTAAACTGCAGTCCATTAATCAAACCTCGGTTGAAATATTAATAATACATGTTAATTTAGCAATTACGACCCTTAATTGCAAGGGCCCCAATGAAAGCCCAGTGATTCGCAACTGATTCAACGGCCAGTGTAAGACATGTAATATTCTGGTAAGTAGGACATAAATACAAATGTTAAAAATGCTCTGGAGATTCAGGTTAGATTAAAATGGTATTTATCTTAAAGGTTAAGGTCTTTGAGATACATTTCAAAACTGGGTTTATTCAGTAACATAACTTAAATTGGCTGAACTCCGCCATAATCACAGTAATGACTTGCTTTACCAAGCAATTGGGAGTTTGTGCAAGTTCAAAAATATAATAGTTTCTATATTATATAATACTTTTTGTATTACAAAGAATTTAATTCACTTGATAATCTAAAAATATACACCATTTGCTTATTTAATTTCCAGCAATGAGATCAGAATTTGACGATAATAAAAACTAACTTCATTTAATTATTTATCTTTTTTTCCACTGGGACTGGTATTTTTATTTTATGCTATCATGTCACTTGACCCTAGCCTCTGATATTATAAAAAATTACAGCAGTGTTATAAATACGCATGCACATATAACTTGCATATTGCATAACCATGTAACTCCTCAGCACTGCCATCGTCTTAACAATCTCCTTTCAACACTGTAATAAAACCTGTAGAAAAATACGGCTAACACTTGGAAAAACAAAATTAATATCAACATAGTACACTGCGACATGTTTTTACAGACTTAAAGAGTGAAGTAAATTCTGAGTATTCTCTCTCCTTCACCTGACTATTATAACACTGACCCATCCGTTCCCCACCACTTAAGTCCACCATCTGTTGGGCCCACCCCTCTCTCTCTCTCCATCTGGATAAATGAAACGCCGTCTGCCAAGCTTGGACAGAAAGACTGAAATACTTTATTGACCCTCAAGTGGATATTCAGCTGGAAAACAACACCAATATAAACAAAAAAAGTCACTATGCATATACGCAACGCAATCATGGTAAAGATTCATTATGCAAAACCGATGTCATATTACTGCTTTCACTGTGTGACAGTTAAATGACCAGTGTAGAAAAAGTTAATATGAAACTGTAACTTGGGGCAAGCTACTCATAATTAAAAATGAATTAAACTACAGTCTAGATAGTTTCAGAAAAAGTTGTTAGCTACTCTACAAGCTACTAATAAATAGTAGCTAACTGTATCGAAGCAATACTGTATTTGGATAATGTAAACAGACAGACAGATACTGTAGGTAAATACAATGATAGATAGAAAAGTAGATTGATAAACAGAATGACACATAGATAGATATATAGATAGCGCAACAGACAATGACAACGATAAAATGACAGACAGCTAGAATGACAGATAGAACGATAGATAGAAGGATAGATAGAAAGATAGATAGAAAGATAGATAGATAGAAAGATAGATAGATAGATAGATAGATAGATATGTTTGCGCTCATGTTGTCTTACTGATGTATAACAGCTAATTTCCTCCGCAAGCATCTGCAGATGATAGAATGTCCACGGGACGCCGCCGTTTTTCTACCTCAGGCTATCGGCGCGGTGTAACACAACAGGTGTGCGCCATGTAGCAACCTTGTGCCCAACTCAAACATCACATCTTGCACATCAGATTTATTGCTGTTGCCTCCTTTCTTTGGCATAAACAACTCATTTGGACAGCCAGCATGTTGTAAACAATGCAGGCCTGGAGGCAATATATCAGTGCAGTCCAGAGATTTATACGTGTGAAGTTGAGGCAGAAATCTCAGCAGACTGGTGTTCTTGGTCTCATTGGCGTCCTCCTTGTTCAATAATCCAGCCATTCCCAATGCTCTTATCACTGCGAAATCGTGCAGCTGACCCCGCGTGAGTGTGTTTACCGAGGTCTGCCAGGCCTATTCCCAACATCCCTACCAAATCCGTCATGAGCCAATAAAGAAAATGCCAATGCTGGGCTCGAGGCAGCCGTTAGTTCCATGTAGAGGAGCGGAGGACACGAACAGTGGGTCTCCTTTCTTTTTCTCCTATCTCCTCCACACACTCCCAGCTCTTGCAGCCCAGAGTATAAGCCCTATATATTACACAAACACACATGCAGAGTCCACGAATAGAGCTTCGGCTACATGGCTGTCATGAGAAGGCTGCTCAAAGAAACGGTGAAAGACAGATAAAGAGAAAGAGAGAGAGTGAACCATGCCAGTCATAACTCTGGAAAGGTGGTAGAATGACCATGTAATTGGTGGGATTCTTTCCACACATTAGATATATTAGTGGTGCAATAAGAGTCAAATGCAGATGAAATTGTTACAAAGAGGGCCTGACATTCTTTAAAACATATTTTTCAACAAATGGTTATTGAAAATAGGTTCTTAACCTTCAGAAAATTATGATCATAGATGGATGGATGAATGTACTGTATATATTACAAAAACACTTGTGTCTCTTCAGATTAGGGGTGGGCGATATGACCAAAATCTTATATCACGATATAAGTAATTTTACTTCACGGTAACGATATACTGTTCATCACAATGCAGTTATTTTTTTGCTTTAAATAAGGTCTTTATGATATCAAAAATGTTGATACCATAGAAATTCCATAATTCTTGTCACCAGTGTCAATATCACAAAAAACTAATACTAGCCTAAATTAAATAAATAATTAAAAAAAACTCAAGCTCACTGAAGACAAGTAAACAGTTATCAATTAAATAAGAATAAGAAAGTAATTACAAGCAATAGGACAAAAAAACTACAGTAGAACAAATAAATAAGAAATGCTACAAACATTGTATAAAGTAATCAAATGAATAAAAACTGCATATTATTCACTGTGTAAATTAAACATATAGTTGTTTAGTCAAGAGCAGTGAGATTTTCTTTCTTTTGTTGTCTGATTAACATGAATGACAGACAGCAGGAATATTAAACTGCTGTCACTTTAAGAGCTGCCTGAATCCAATATATTGTTTCACATTCTGTTTGCTTTCACTTTAGACCTAAATTACTGTGTTTACAAGGATAATTGCAAAGACGGACATTCTGACACATACAAGTGTGTGTATTTAACCAATCAAGGCCTATAAAGTGGCAAAAATAACTCATATTCAATACTCCCACGCTCTATAAGCACCGTCTTCACGTGCGCGTGCCTCTCTGACAGCACTCAGAAACAGTCTTTCAGACAGCACACACATATAGCGAAATGAGCTCTCTTTCGCTGTTGATTGTGTTTCAACAGCTTAAAATCAGTTGTTTTTAAACCGAATACAAACGTTAAGTTTTCGTGACCATATAGCACAGCAACGTGACTTGAGAGTGTAACCACAAATCTCGACCAATTGACAAATTTCTACCGGTTAATCGTGCCTACCGGTATATCACCCACCCCTACTTAAAATAAAATAAATACATAAAATAAGACATGAAAGGGTGATATACAGACACATGTGAAAAATTGGAAATCCATAATAGGCCAAGGAGTCAGTAAATGCAAAACAAGTATCTCACATTTCTACCGGTTAATCGTGCCTACCGGTATATCACCCACCCTTACTTCAAATAAAATAAATACATAAAAATAAGACATGAAAGGGTGATATACAGACACATGTGAAAAATTGGAAATCCATAATAGGCCAAGGAGTCAGTAAATGCAAAACAAGTATCTCACTGGAATACTGAATGTATTTCTGTCATGTGACAAGTCTCAAAAGCCATCATAGAGTATCAATGCACTTACAAGAATCTTAATGGCGGTATAAAATTTAATGTAGCAATCATCCACATGTATTCAAAGCTTCCTGACACTCTTAATAGACCTCTTAATGCAAGTCTCTCAGTGGATGTCTTGTTTGGCGCCATCAGTGTAAGACGCAGACACCTACGTTTAATCTGATATGAGCTATCAGTGGTGGGATAATCATAAAACAGAATTATTTTAAGATCAGCTTGCATGACTTTCAACTGGGAACAAATGGATCAGCTCAACATGCAAAGCTAATGGATGAAACCTGACTTGTCAGTAACTGAACACTGTTTCATTTTTCATGAACATGACACCATTAAAAAAAAATGCAGAAGAGAAATTCTGAATATTTTTATACAATGAAGTTAGTCACAGCTTCAGCATGGGAAAACAATATATGCTATAAGTTGTAAAAATAATATTAATAATATCAGTAAATGTCAACTAATATATATATATAATAAGATATATAGCTATATCTTGTCTATAGAATCAACTCAATTAAATGTCTGATACTACCAAATAATCTTTGAAAAGTGTTACCATATGGGTGAAAGAGCCCATCATTACACATAAGAAGACAGCGACACATAAAATTTCTAAATATCACATTCAACTGCGTTAATTCTCCTTTTGAAATCAGATAAAGGAAAACTTCAGATTATTATCAACCTTTTATTATAATCCTATCAATAGCTTCATGACTAACTATGATATTCAGAATGTCCTTCAGAAATTTAATTAACCGTTATATCTTATGCACTTTTTATGTAAAAAATTTTCAATCACCATCAGTCACTGTGCATTCTTAAATCATACCTATATAGGCTTTATCAGATCAGAAAAATACATGATATACAGTGGGTACGGAAAGTATTCAGACCCCCTTAAATTTTTCACTCTTTGTTATATTGCAGCCATTTGCTAAAAT
>NW_015549703.1:3354868-3356457 GCF_001515605.1 Sinocyclocheilus anshuiensis
GCAGGAATATTAAACTGCTGTCACTTTAAGAGCTGCCTGAATCCAATATATTGTTTCACATTCTGTTTGCTTTCACTTTAGACCTAAATTACTGTGTTTACAAGGATAATTGCAAAGACGGACATTCTGACACATACAAGTGTGTGTATTTAACCAATCAAGGCCTATAAAGTGGCAAAAATAACTCATATTCAATACTCCCACGCTCTATAAGCACCGTCTTCACGTGCGCGTGCCTCTCTGACAGCACTCAGAAACAGTCTTTCAGACAGCACACACATATAGCGAAATGAACTCTCTTTCGCTGTTGATTGTGTTTCAACAGCTTAAAATCAGTTGTTTTTAAACCGAATACAAACGTTAAGTTTTCGTGACCATATAGCACAGCAACGTGACTTGAGAGTGTAACCACAAATCTCGACCAATTGACAAATTTCTACCGGTTAATCGTGCCTACCGGTATATCACCCACCCCTACTTAAAATAAAATAAATACATAAAATAAGACATGAAAGGGTGATATACAGACACATGTGAAAAATTGGAAATCCATAATAGGCCAAGGAGTCAGTAAATGCAAAACAAGTATCTCACTGGAATACTGAATGTATTTCTGTCATGTGACAAGTCTCAAAAGCCATCATAGAGTATCAATGCACTTACAAGAATCTTAATGGCGGTATAAAATTTCATGTAGCAATCATCCACATGTATTCAAAGCTTCCTGACACTCTTAATAGACCTCTTAATGCAAGTCTCTCAGTGGATGTCTTGTTTGGCGCCATCAGTGTAAGACGCAGACACCTACGTTTAATCTGATATGAGCTATCAGTGGTGGGATAATCATAAAACAGAATTATTTTAAGATCAGCTTGCATGACTTTCAACTGGGAACAAATGGATCAGCTCAACATGCAAAGCTAATGGATGAAACCTGACTTGTCAGTAACTGAACACTGTTTCATTTTTCATGAACATGACACCATTAAAAAAAAATGCAGAAGAGAAATTCTGAATATTTTTATACAATGAAGTTAGTCACAGCTTCAGCATGGGAAAACAATATATGCTATAAGTTGTAAAAATAATATCAGTAAATGTCAACTAATATATATATAATAAGATATATAGCTATATCTTGTCTATAGAATCAACTCAATTAAATGTCTGATACTACCAAATAATCTTTGAAAAGTGTTACCATATGGGTGAAAGAGCCCATCATTACACATAAGAAGACAGCGACACATAAAATTTCTAAATATCACATTCAACTGCGTTAATTCTCCTTTTGAAATCAGATAAAGGAAAACTTCAGATTATTATCAACCTTTTATTATAATCCTATCAATAGCTTCATGACTAACTATGATATTCAGAATGTCCTTCAGAAATTTAATTAACCGTTATATCTTATGCACTTTTTATGTAAAAAATTTTCAATCACCATCAGTCACTGTGCATTCTTAAATCATACCTATATAGGCTTTATCAGATCAGAAAAATACATGATATACAGTGGGTACGGAAAGTATTCAGACCCCCTTAAATTTTTCACTCTTTGTTATATTGCAGCCATTTGCTAAAAT
>NW_015549703.1:3363149-3363797 GCF_001515605.1 Sinocyclocheilus anshuiensis
GCAAATGGCTGCAATATAACAAAGAGTGAAAAATTTAAGGGGGTCTGAATACTTTCCGTACCCACTGTATGTATGTAGTTTAACATTTGTAGTAAAAGCATCAAAGTATTAATATAAACACATTGTTTGCTACATGTCAGTTCTGCAGAACATTAAATGAATAAAGGAGGCTGAAACGAACAGGTTTTTTCCTGACAGAAATCCACCCCTTCCTCTGATCTTAGTGTGCTGAGAAATAGAAGTAAAATGCTGCTGTTATGAATGATTCTCTCTCATTTCAATTATAGTACACAGAGCCTGGCTGTGATGTGTTTACCAATCATAGATTAGACTGTTCCCTCTATTAACTTTAATGATGCCATTAATGTGTCATATTTTCCTTTTTTCCGCAGCCTAAAAAGGGCCTTTTGTGGTGAACAATGGTCTGGTACAGCTTAAAGTCAGCATGTAACACCGTTTGCAACCCATTTCACCACCATATAATGACATATTTCAGACTGAATCATGATATTTCAATTACAAAATAAATATACAGCAGAATCAGATTTTATTCTTTGGGTATTGATTGGATTGTGAAAAGTGGGTATTACATTTATTTTTAGCTTTATTATATATACACTGAACAAAATTATAAACGCAACACTTTTG
>NW_015549704.1:0-596 GCF_001515605.1 Sinocyclocheilus anshuiensis
AGGGATAGTTCGCCCAAAAATGAAAATTTGATGTTTATCTGCTTATCCCCAGGGAATCCAAGATGTAGGCGACTTTGTTTCTTCAGTAGAACACAAACAAAGATTTTTAACTCAAACCGTTGAAGTTTGTCAGTCGTATAATGGAAGTGAATGGGAATCACGGCTTTGAGAGTCATAAAACATACACATACGGGCCGCGATACGTTCCAAAATGGCGGACGCATCAACGTATCTGGAGCAGTCGAATAGGGCATCTATACATATCTATGATAGTAGACATGTGCGGAAGCGATGTTTTACACAACTCATTATTTACGCAGTGCAGAGAGATTGTGGACGTGTTCACTGGCACTGCGATGATCTAAAGATATTTAGAAGTACAGGTCATCACAACGGAAGACGATTTTGATATATCATCAGACAACATGGAATTTTTTGCCCAACCTTATTTATTTGACGTCACGCGCCGGATGTTGTGAACGCGCTCAGGACAGTTGAACATTGCCGTGGATCAGAGGTAAAAAATTACATAAATACTGTTCAAATTCAGTTTCTTGCACAGACCGATCGTTTCGTGTCTTAAGGCCTCAATGTAT
>NW_015549705.1:0-171 GCF_001515605.1 Sinocyclocheilus anshuiensis
GAGATCAAGGTTTCCCCGGTAACGGCTGTACACAAAGCAGCGCTCGGCTCATAAGCGCTGCTTTATCAGAAATTACATGCAAGATTCAATGAAAATGACATCCACTTTTCTGAAGACAGTCGGTTTCCTTCAGAAATACAGTGATATAAAAACACCCGCACTCAATGTATG
>NW_015549705.1:422-2915 GCF_001515605.1 Sinocyclocheilus anshuiensis
TTCTTCTTCATCGTCTCGTCTGATGCACTCACTCAACCAAGCGTTCTAACCACAACCTCGCCCCTCCCCCAAACATTCGAATTACTGTAGGCAGGAATTCTTTTTAATGATATTCTAATGAGCCGCTTTGTGATATCACAAAGCCTGGAAAACAAACGCTGTTGTCCAAACGAGCCGTTCGTTGCAGTTCTTGAAAAGGGATTTTTTAAAAACAAAATATATCCCTTTGGAGTGGACTTTGAGATTTGTAAGTTTGAAGATTTTTTTAATGCCCAAACATACACACTGACTAAAATTAAAAAAGTGAAAAAGCATAATAGGACCCCTTAAAACTAAATTAATTATATACAGAAAGTGATCAACATTTTGTTTGTCACACTTCTAGTATTTATCTCCAGGTCTAGTGTAAAGTTTTTAATTGCGGATCTGCTAAAATTGTTGTTAGTTTATAAGTAAAACATCTCCAGGTTATGCATGTAACCATGGTTCCCCGAAGGGAACGAGACGCTGCGTCGAAATGCTACGGGAACGCCTCCAGCATGACCACGCTCTGAATCACATGTGTAATCAGTCCAATGGGCGAGACGTCACGGGCGGGGTGACGTAGCGACCAGGAAGTATAAAAGCACGTGCGGTGAAACCAGCATCAGCTTCAGGAGTGAAGCAAGCGCTGGCAGGGATGCCGGAAGTATGGCCCTGAGACGCAGCGTCTCGTTCCCTTCGTGGAACCATGGTTACATGCGTAACCTGGAGACGTTCCCCTTCAGGAACTCGAGCTGCGTCGAAACACTATGGGAACGAGAATGCCTACGCAGCCAGACTTGCAAATCCCTGCCTAGTGTGGAAGAGCACAACTAAGGCGAGAGAAAAGGGAGCCAGGAGTGGCTAGACCTCTAGGGTGGAGTGGGTCAACCCTGCGGATAAAAAGGCCTGCAGGAACACCAGAACTCTACCAAACGGGCAGTTAGCTGGGTCGAGCTGGCGGTCTCCGCACCAAGAAGTACATTTTCCTCATAGAGGGAGCTCTGGATGGAGGATGGTCTCAACAACCTCGGTTGAGAGACCGGAAGCTATGAGTTGTGCCT
Source organism: Sinocyclocheilus anshuiensis (assembly GCF_001515605.1). Taxonomy (NCBI): domain Eukaryota; kingdom Metazoa; phylum Chordata; class Actinopteri; order Cypriniformes; family Cyprinidae; genus Sinocyclocheilus; species Sinocyclocheilus anshuiensis. The sequence goes on from NW_015549705.1 coordinate 1,508, forward strand.
CCTCAGAGGCCACACCCACAGTTTTCACAGCTCCAGGCGGGGGTGTGCGCCCTCCGCCTGTGAGAGGAGATCTCTCCTGACGGGATTCTCCCATGGAGCGCCGTCGAGGAGAGAAATCAGGTCCGAGAACCATACTCGGCCCGGCCAGAACGGGGCTACTGGCAGTCGACTGACCTTGTTCCAGTGCACTCTCTCCAGAACTCCCGGGAGCAGAACAATCGGGGGAAAGGTGTACAGATGAAGCAGAGAGAGAATTAGAGGGGACCATGCGATATCATCTGAGTCGCAAACAAGTCCACCTGAGCCTGGCCAAAGACTCTCCAAGTCTGCTCCAAGGCATCTATATGACCGCTCCCAACCGGTGAAAGATGCATCCGTCGCTAGCATATGCGGCGACCAGGAGCTCCCAGCACCAAGCCCTGACATAAGAACCAAGGCTTCCTTCACATGTCTAAGGCACGTAGGCACCGCCGCATGACCTTGAGCATGCGAAGCAGGTTTCCCCTCGGGGAGAACCCCTTGGTCTTAAGCCACCACTGTAAGGGTCTCATGTACAGCAGACCAAGAGTTATCACGTTGGACACAGCTGCCATCAGACCCAGCAGTCTGGAACTGCTTGACACTGGGTGACCGGCCTTCTCTTACTCTCGCGACTGTGGTGAGGATCGACTCGATCCGAGCAGGAGATATACGTGCCTGCATCGTGTTCAAATCCAACACCATGCCCAGGTAAGTGGTTCTCTGTACTGGAGAAAGCACACTTTTCTTGGCATTAAGTCTTAACCCCAGCTCTTTCGTGTGAGCGAGAACGACATCTCGATGTCCGCCATCTGCTCTGATTGAGCTAATATCAACCAATCGCCGAAGTGGTTGAGTCGTGAAAGTGTGGGGTGAGAGTGCAAGGCCAAAGGAAGAACCGGTATTGGTAGGCTTTTGCCCCCAAAAACAAACCTCAGGAACTTCCTATGATGAGGAAGCATGGAGATATGTGCATCTTTTAGATCGATCATGACACACCAGTCCTCGGACTTGGTCTGAGACACGACCTGTTTGAGTGCGAGCGTGCTGAACTTCAGTCCCCTGACTGAGCGGTTAAAAAAACGCAGATCTAAAATAGGACGCAACCCTTCATCCTTCCTCAGAAACGGTGAAGTACAGGCTGTAGGACCCGGACTCTGCTATGCGAGGAGGGACCACCTCGATGGCCACCTCGAGTGTCTACTTCTGTTCCATTACCAGAGCCTGCTCGGGGCCCACCAGGGTGGGAAAAGCCCCATTGAATTGAGGCGGAGGAGAACCAAACTGGATTCTGTGGCCTCTCACTACAGTGTGCAGGACCCACTGAGACACGTTTGGCAGTAGTTTTCACGCTGCCAAATAGTCTACTAAGGGAATCAGTCTCTCGAGA
>NW_015549705.1:3350-3512 GCF_001515605.1 Sinocyclocheilus anshuiensis
TCAGTACCGCTTTAGAGTGGGCGGGATTATTCACATGTCGTTATAGTTGCGCTGCCTCTACTACCACGACTCCTAAAAAAAACTTTTTCATTCCGCGTCGCCCCATCAAGCTCTCGGTGGATCCGCTCCTCTGCTATCAACGAGAGGAACGTCTGTACTTCC
>NW_015549706.1:0-1543 GCF_001515605.1 Sinocyclocheilus anshuiensis
CAAAAAGTGGGGACGCAACTTTAAAATCTTATTAAACATGCATGTATCATTAAAACACAACCTTGCTTTGATAGGAGATATTATTAAGTGTTGCTTTTGATAAAACAAGCTCCTTTTCATCATTAAAAAACATTTTTATCCATTTTATTGCATGTGAATGATTGAACCCTTCTCTGTGGACACACTGTTTTAGATGTAGTGAGAGGACATTAAGAAACATAGATTTGGTATAAAAATGAGAAAATTAAATTGAAGGTGATAATTGTGTTAAATACATTCTATTATTAATCCCTCATGACATTTAAAATTGAAAATATTTTTATTTTTAAACCTAATAGCAGTTACCCTTGCTGGACCTGTTTTGTCCCATGTCTCAAGAATGACTCAGTCATTACTACAGCGCTTTCCAGCAACGTACATGTTTCAAAAGATGAATTCGCATTATTTTAAATGAAATTTAAAAACTTTTATTTTGTTACTGGAAAAAAAATGTAAGCTGTTCTCCAAGCTTTACATGAATTCAAATCTTAAAACACTGATGATGACCAAAAAGCAGTATGTGATTTTTGTCCATATGACCTCAATTCCACGGAGGAAACGATGACGTCTGCGCGCATCTGTGGCACGGTGTTTGACGCGTCGAGCTGCGGAGACTGAAAAGTTTCCGTTTGTTCCGGGACGACGTTAATTTGGCAAAGCTGGAAGTCAAGTGAGCTCGCAGGGAGAAAGGAACGAGAGAAAGAGTGTGGGAAGATCCTGCGCTATTGGTAAGGAAACATTTAAAGCACATGTGAAGAGAATTTGTTAGAGATATTAGGCATCAATTTTACACACGACAAACTACTAACACTGTTTATATCCTACTTTAGAATAACGCTTCCCTGTGAGACACAACGAGTCGAGTTTCTCAGTTGTCGTTATTATGCGTCGATGTAGTCACTTTTCTTTTAAAATCTTGAAGTGTGCTAACAATTGTATTTTATTTTCCTATACGCTTAGTTTGCGTTTTATTTTCCAATACGTTAACTGTTACTCTTCTGTTTAACATTGGACTTTTTATATGTAATGTTGGATAATTTAGTTAAGTGAATTGAATGTTGTTGTTTGTTGTCCGTGTGTTAGAGCAGGACAGATCCTTCAGATCTATATCAGTGTAGCTGGAAGAAAGTGCATTCATTGTGGTTCTCACTTTAATCCTTTCTATTTTCCTCAAACATTCAAAGAATGAGGAACACGTTTATCACAGAAGGTCCATTTGTTTTGGATATAGACCAAACCAGTCTTAATTGAAGGTTATTGATTTCTTTTTTCTTTTTTCACAATTTTGCCACCAGTTGAGCTCAAAGGGCTTTTACAAGGCTCTTGAGTGCTACCAAGTAATAATCATAATCATAAATGCCTCATTTAAAAAAAAAAAAAAGAGTTTGCTGAAGTCCTCCACCCATGGTTGTGTGTCCATGAAGGGCTGTAACACTTGTGATACTTACTTTTCTTTTACTTTACTTACATTTCACTGCTGGTCATATATTCCCTATATAACCAT
>NW_015549707.1:0-1103 GCF_001515605.1 Sinocyclocheilus anshuiensis
TTGGAAGAAACGTTTCAAGCAAGAAGATTCAAACACATGCATACCAAACATGAATATGATCTTATAAACTATTCAATAGTTATTCAAATTACATACACAATAAGTGATTAAGACCTGATAGTCTGATGTGTGGGTTACATACATAATATGGAGTTATGCATAGAAATGATTAGTTGCTCACAAGTCCTTTTAGTGTCATTTAATCGTGATTACTATCACTGGTTTACATGTGATGGTCATGCTGTGCATCTCTGATCATTAATCTTGATTACTTGCCCCAAAATTGACAATCTCCTTGGAATTGTCAATAAGTGTTCTTTTGTTTAAATGCTAAATGCTGTGCAAAGCTGCTAGTTGGTTCAGGCTTGTGGCGCCAGGATCTGATTTACGAACATCCTGTGTCCTGTGTCTCAGGACCAAACGTCTCCCCCCTCACTTGACTAGGAAGGGAGTAAAAGATCCAGTCTCCATAATTTCTACTTCTATAGAAAACAATGTTATAAGCATGAGCGTGCAGTTGGTTCAGCGCTTGCCTGTGGTTGTCACAGTTATGTATAAAGACATAAAAACACATTTAAAACATCACACATAGAATATCACAGGATTAGCATAGTTAGCATAGTTTTTTTCTTTTCTTTCCGTCTTTTCCTTGGGAACTTTAGTACAGTGGTCCAGATGATGCCGATGATGCCAGCCCCCCACTTTGACTGCTGCTGGAGTAGCTCTCACCACTTCTTAGGGTCCCTTTTCTCCTGGGCTTATTCCATTTTCTTTTTTCCTGTAAATAGATAGCTCTATGTATGGCAGTTAATTTCTTCATACATGATCGAAGTTCCATTTGTAATTGCTCTAGAGGCGGTCCTTTGTAGGAACCTCTACCATATAGCACAGCATGGGTCGACCCATAAGCATTTCATGCGATGTTAAGTGCATGCTCCTGTTAGTTTGCATGTGATAGCTCATTAGTGCAAGAGGTAATGCATCAATCCAATTAAGTGTAGTACTTTCACATATTTTGTTCATTTTGGCCTTGATAGTTCCATTAACCATTTCGACGCACCCTTGTGCCTGTTTTATTCTTAATTGTTGCAATACTTGTTTTA
>NW_015549707.1:9709-16615 GCF_001515605.1 Sinocyclocheilus anshuiensis
TGACCATAGTATGAGCACACAGTGAGTGCGCTGTGACCTCACACTGACCATAGTATGAGCACACAGTGAGTGCGCTGTGACCTCACACTGACCATAGTATGAGCACACAGTGAGTGCGCTGTGTGGTTACACTTTTAGCTCACTGTGACACACACATTGTGACCACACCATGAGAATCATGTGAGCTCATGGTGACATCATTGTGAGATCAAATTGTTGACTGGGTCATATTCTTCTATCTATCAGTTGTTCTGTCTATTTATTGATTATTCTATTTATCGTTCTTTGATTCTATCTATCAATATGTCTGTCTGTTAGTCTGTCTGTAACCTATAAACCTAGGCCTATAAACCTTCAAACATCAAGACTTGCTTGAAAGATTTGAAAAAATAAGCTTAACAAGGCTTTGTCAAAAGCCAACATTCAAAGTTTTGGATAACTTTGCTTATCTAGTTAACCATTACATACATACATATAGGGGTGGGCGATATGACCAAAATCTCATATCACAATGATACATTTTATTTCACGGTAACTATACATTTTTGCTTTAAATAAGGTTTTATGATATCAAAACTTTTGATGCCATAGAAATGTCATAATTCTTGTCACCAGTGTCAATATCACAAAAAGAAAGAAAAAAAATAATCATACTAGCCTAAATAATAATAATTTAAAAAATAATAATAATAAATAAATAAATATAAATAAAACTCAAGCTCACTGAAAACAGTCTAGCTAAGCAAAGAGAAACTAACAAGCAATAGGACAAAAACAACTACAGTAAAACTAAATAAATAAATAAGAAATGCTACATACATTGTATAAAGTAATCAAATGAATAAAAACACTGCATATCCATCACTGAGTAATTAATTATATATTTAATTTAAGTTAGAAAGTTAGAAAAGTGATTTAGTCAAGAATAGTTAGAGATTTTCTTTCTTTTGTTGTTTGATTAACATGAATGACAGACAGCAGGAATTTTAGACTGCTGTCACTTTAAGAGCTTCCCGGATCCAATATGCTGTTACACATCTTTTTCTTTCTAAGTTATTTTGGTTTCACTTAAGACCTACTGTGTTTATGAGGATACTTGCAAAGATAAGTATTTTGACACAAGAGTGTGTGTAACCATTTAAGGCCTATAAAGCAGCAACAATGACTCTGTTCAATACTCCCGCGCTCTATGAGCACCATCTTCAGTGTGCGCACCTCTCTGACAGCGCTCAAAAACTCTCAGACAGCGTGTGCATATTGCGAATATAGCTTATTCGCTGCTGATTGAGCTTCAACATCTTAAAATCACGTTTTTAAATCACAATACTAAAAACGCGTGCAAACGATATGTTTTCATGACCACGTAGCACAACATTGTCATGTCAGCTTGTAACCACGATAGAGACGATAGTCCAAAATCTCTACCGGCTGAAAAACTTCTACTGGTTAATTGTGTCTACCAGTATATCGCCCACCCCTACATACGTCTTGCATTAGTTTCTAATGTATTTACATTTTAATTTGAATTACAATTCTGCGTCTTGTTGGCTACTCCATTCCGATTCATTTCAAATTCAGGAATTAAATTGTAACTGACAGAGGATTCTTTATTTAATTTGGAATACTGCACAACTGTGCTGATAGTCCATACCACTTGGAAGCTAAGAAATCAAACGAGTTGGCTTCACTGAAGAGAGGTTTTAAATTCTTACAAGTACAGTCAAGTTTAAATCAGGAACCTTTCTTGATGAACTTATATCCTTCAGAAGAAGCAACACAGACTCAAATCCACCCTGCTGTTTTATTCCTGACATCTGGAGTTTTTAAATGGTCAGACTGACTTGTGTTCATGGTGCTTGGTCTAAAAGCAGGACAGCATTGAATGCTCCTCACAGTGGTGAGTGGATGACACATTGTTAGAGCGTTCAGTCAGAGCAGCCCATTCACCAATGCCGCTAATCTCACTATGCGTGTGTTCTGATGTAAATTGCAGGTAAGGGGGAAATGTTTCCGTCGGCTGATGTGTCTGCAGTGCAGCGTGAAATCTCTGTTGACACTACCGATGGGCATTTCAGACAGAGAATAAAAATGGATGCGTAATTTCACTGTGTTCATTTTGAAGGGTCCATTTTTATGTTTTTTTTGCCTTCTCTCCATCAACAAGCACTTTATTTTGTCAGCAGGTGCAGCTGAACTTCCTTGAGCTTGCAGTTGTTACGTTTGGGAATTGTCTCTTCACAATTGATGTAGATGTTAAACAGTCTCTTTATTTTTGCTTGGTTTTAATACACAATTTTCTGTTTAAAAACAGAAAATAATGATGGGTTCAAAAGTAATTCAAAAGACAGAGAAGACCTCTATATTTATCTTCCCAAAGAGAGAAGATGAAAGTAAAATAAATATCTGCTGTGGGAATTTATTTGCTGGGTAAACTGTTCATTTTGCCCTCGGCACACACCAAAAAAGAAATGCTAGAAATACAGATGCTAAAACAGTGCAGCAAAACAATGATGTTGTGGGACCTGTGAAATCTGTAAGATGCTTTCATCACTCAGTATGGCTTTCATGAAATGTACAGAACACCTTAAGGGGGGAAACAAGAAAGGATGCTCACCCTTTGTATTCCTGTGCATGAAACACTACCACTTACCTCTTGCCTGCTGGTTTTCTAATCTTCAGACTTCGGAGCCGCATAGTCACTTATAAGCACAAGTGCGCGTGCACACAGACAGACACATACACATTCGGTTTGCATGCAGTCTTCAGTCTGTGAGACAAAGGAACTGCTTGTTGCCGCATCTAATCTGCCATGATGTGACATGTTAAAACAGAGTTCTCTGTAATTCCACATTAGAACAGACAGCTAGCATAGATAGTGCTGCCTGAGAACTGAACCCCCCTCTGTCCCTGAAGCCTTTTGTGGGGACAGCCAAAAGACACTTCAAAGAAAAGAACATGATAATTGCAGCTGCTATCAGTCCATTGGTCTCTGCCAAGGAGAGATGGATGAGTTATTTGCATGTCTAATGACACTGTATAGTACCTTCATGGCTTTAGGGAACCACTTGAAAATAAAAATGAACATGACATAGTGGCATGTCATTTTCAGTTCAGCGTGATAAAGACTGAACACACACATGCAGTTTATTATTATTGTTATTAATATTATACTTTTTTTTTTTTTTTAAGTTTGAGATCGGTAAATTTGTAAATGTTTTAGAAAGGAGTTTAATGCTCATCAAGGCTGCATTTATTTGATCAAAAATATAATTTAATACATATATTGAAATCGAAAATACCCTTGTCTATTTTAATTTATTTTAAAATGACATTTATTAATGTGATGGCAGAGCAGAGATATTTTCAGCAGTCATTACTCGTCTTCATTGTCACATGATCCTTCAGAAGTCATTCTGATATGCGGATTTTGATCAAACATCCATTTCTTTCACGAAAGAAAGAAAGAAAGAAAGAAAGAAAGAAAGAAAGAAAGAGAAAGAAAGAACATCTTACTGACTCCTAACTTTTAAATGGTATAGTCATATAGTTGAGATTTTATTTTCATATTTCACTTATTTCATATTATTATTATTATTTGTTCCATTGTTAGTGGTTTCTAGATTGAAAGATTGTTGTATATCTGATTAGTTTTTAGCAGACCAGAAGTTCAGAGTCACAGCCAGTCTTAAACAGAACCAGTCCCGGCCCAGACCTGACGTGTTGCTTGTGATGGTGTTACTTGTGTGAAATCAATGCATGTTTTAACAGGAAAATCGGTAATCACATCCTGTAACAGTCCACAGTCCATTCAGCCACTCAGTAAATAAAGCAGCGGGTTTAAAAAAAAACAAAAAAAAAAAACGACTATGCTAAAATATGAAATTAGATTCTCAATCTGTATTATCTGGACAAAGATAAAGCTCTTTTGTAGCAGAGTTTTGTATCTGAATATGTAGTTGATGTAGTTGGTTGAAAATCTATCTGTTTTTGATTTGATTACATTTGTTTTGTATAGCAATAACAATTGCTACAATTGCTCCCTTCTCAGCACAGTAGGAATAAATCAGGAGCACAGGAAGGCTAATCATGTACCTGGGAAGGTTACCGAGAAAGCCATTACATTCAAAGCACTGTGTGGTATTCATTAGTCAAGCATGCATCACATGTTTACTCTAGTTGTTTTGCATTAGGATATTTATTATTTTCTCTGAGGGTAGGAATCCTGTTTTATTGAATGCATACATTATCAGATGTAGGGGGAGCTGTTAAAAATAACAATCATTACTTTTAAATACTCTCATTTGATCACATACATAAATTCTATTGCACATTTTGTTTGGTGGAATCTCTTAGAGGCAACATGTAAACTATATTTATTAGTAAGAGAGTAAAGGTAACAGCCCATTTAATAAAACAATTATCAGTGGGTACTGCAAGAATGTAGCAGTAGGCTTATCAGGTAGCATGTAATCTTTTTTCTCATGAAGAAAGTATTTATAATTACATTAATTCACTATACGAATACACTTCGTGCTTATTTCCTGTATGGCCCATTTTCAATATCTTAAACAGAATTATTTATATATGAGAGTCAGTATTATTTATGCTTGCATATAAAATAATCCTAAACAAAGAGTCATGGTAGCAGGTTTGGGATGACTGATTACATGTAATAAATTCTAATCAAACAGAATAGTGTTTGAATAATATAATATTTTTGCAGTTATTAGTAGTTTCAGTTAATGGATTACAGAGCAGATGGTGAAAGTAGAGTTGAGAAAAAAATAGAGGAAGAGGGAAATTAATATTTGATGCAACACACAGCCAAATTTGAACCTACATGCACCACATGCCAACCACAATGGCTACAACTTCATATAGATAAGCAAAATGAAAAGATAACATAGTACGAAAGGCGTGTTGCACTATATATTACCAATATGCAATTGACATGAATTATCGAGATGCTGATGATGAGGAGGAGGAGAAATTAATTAATGTTATTAGTGTCTGTTAAAATATAAATGGCATAACTTCTAAAAGCCCCTGAATACATTACATGAATTTGCTCTTACAACATGCATGATCACCATGGAACCTTTCAGTAGCCATGCAGAAACTGCGGTGACCTTGAAGGACTGCCGTAGCACATGATCTAATCCACAGTTCACTTAGTGCAAAGCAGAGCCCTACACTTGAACAATGCCTAATTAACCATTGAGATGGTCCTTGGGTTGAGGCTCCTCTGACATTTTTTAAACGTGTGACATGACATCTCTGTAGGTGATGTGAATCTTCTCTTCTCTACCCACGTCCTCTCTGCCTCTTGCCCTGACAAGAGGCAAAATCATTCATTTGCAATGGCGGGCTTAACACTGCACTTTAGTGTGCAGTCGGCAGGCGGAGAGGGATGGAGGAGTCCTCATTACGGAGCTGCTGATTGTTCATCTGGCTACTATAAAGATTAATCTCTAGCAGCCACTGACATATTTTCTCCTGAACTGACAATAAAAGCTGTACTCCACAGCAGTGGTACAGAGAGAAGTGGGTGTAAAAACCCACTGTTGTTCCTGTTCAGCTCCAGTCGGGCAGCTCTGAATGCTAATCCACGTCAGTGTGCTGGCAGATTTAAGACTGCCCGGGATTTTACATTTCTGTTGCAGTTATTCTTCAGCTCTGTATTTCTCAGTGTCTTGTACTCAATGTTTTCAATCAAATTTATTATGAGAATAACTTTATATTATGATTCTAAAGAAAGAAAGAAAGAAAGAAACAGAAAGAAAGAACATCTTACTGACTCCTAACTTTTAAATGGTATAGTCATATAGTTGAGATTTTATTTTCATATTTCACTTATTTCATATTATTATTATTATTTGTTCCATTGTTAGTGGTTTCTAGATTGAAAGATTGTTGTATATCTGATTAGTTTTTAGCAGACCAGAAGTTCAGAGTCACAGCCAGTCTTAAACAGAACCAGTCCCGGCCCAGACCTGACGTGTTGCTTGTGATGGTGTTACTTGTGTGAAATCAATGCATGTTTTAACAGGAAAATCGGTAATCACATCCTGTAACAGTCCACAGTCCATTCAGCCACTCAGTAAATAAAGCAGCGGGTTTAAAAAAAAACAACAAAAAAAAAACGACTATGCTAAAATATGAAATTAGATTCTCAATCTGTATTATCTGGACAAAGATAAAGCTCTTTTGTAGCAGAGTTTTGTATCTGAATATGTAGTTGGATCTGCTTCTTGAAAATCTATCTGTTTTTGATTTGATTACATTTGTTTTGTATAGCAATAACAATTGCTCTGTTTGGTTCCTTCTCAGCACAGTAGGAATAAATCAGGAGCACAGGAAGGCTAATCGTGTACCTGGGAAGGTTACTGAGAAAGCCACTCCATTCAAGGCACCATGTGGTATTCATTAGTCAAGCATGCATCACATGCTTACTCTCGTTGTTTTTCATTAGGGCATTTATTATTTTCTCTGAAGGTTGGAATCCTGTTTTGTTGAATACATACAGTGTCAAATGTAGGGTGAGCTGGTAAAATAACAATCATTACTTTTATGTATAGTCTGTTCATTTTATCTCATACAAAATTCAATTGCACATTGTGTTTGGGGGAATCTCTTAAAGACAACATGTAAACAATATTTATTAGTAAGGGAGTAAAGGTGACATCCCATTTAATAAAACAATTCTCAGTGGGTACTGCAAGAATTTAACAATAGGCTTATCAGGCAGCATGCAATCTTTTTATCATGAAGAAAGTATTTATATTTAAACTTGTTCATTATGCACATATACACATAGCTTATTTTCCATACAGCCCATATTCATTATTTGAAACAGAACATTATCTTATATGTAAGCAAGTGCTCATATATATAACACTGATTCTA
>NW_015549707.1:16642-24397 GCF_001515605.1 Sinocyclocheilus anshuiensis
GTCAGTGTTATATATATGAGCACTTGCTTACATATGAAATAATGCTAAACAAAAAGTTAAGGCTGATTGCAAACAGAATATTGTTTTTGAATAATACAATACTTTTTGCAGTTATTAGTAGTTTCAGTTGGAAATTACATAGCAGATGGTGAAAGTACAGAGTTGAGAAATAATAGGGGAAGAGGGAAATTAATATTGGATGTGACACACAGCCAAATCTGAACCTACATCTCCCACATGAGCACCACATGCCAACCACAATGGCTACAACTTCATCTTGATGAGCAAAATGAAAAGATAACATACTACGAAAGCCCTGTTAACTATGTTGCCTATATAGCACTGAGATGAATTATAGTGATGCTTCTGATGATGAGGAGAAGTAAGTTAATGTCATTAGTGGCTGTTAAAATATAAATGGCATCGCTTCTGAAAGCCCCGGAATCCATTACAGGAATTTGCTCTTGCAACATGCATGATCACCATGAAACCTTTCAGCAGGCACCATGCTGAAACTACGGTGACCTTGAAGGCCTGCAGTAGCACATGGTCCAGTTCACTTAGTCCAAGCAGAGCACTATTCTTAAACAATGCCTAATTGACCGTTGAGATGGTCCTGTTGACATTTTTGAAACGCGTGACACAACATCTCTGTAGGTGATGAGAATCTTCTCTTCTCTACTCACGTCCTCTCTGCCACTTGCCCTGACATGAGGCAAAATCATTAATTTGCAATGTTGGGCTGAACGCTGCACTTTAGTGTGCAGTCGGCAGGCGTAGAGGGATGGAGGGGTCCTCATTACGGAGCCGCTGATTGTTCCTCAGGTTACTATAAAGGTTCATCTCTAACAGCCGCTGACATATTTTCTCCTGGACAATAAAAGCTGTACTCCACAGCAGTGGTACAGAGAGAGACGGGTGTAAAACCCACTGTTGTTTCTGTTCAGCTCCAGTCGGGCAGCTCTGAATGCCAATCCACACCAGTGTGCTGGCAGATTTAAGACTGCCCAGGATTTTACATTTCCCACTGTTGCCGTTATTTTTTAGCTCCGTATTTCTCAGTGTCTTGTACTCAACGTTTTTAATCAAATTTATTATGAAATCAACTTAACATTGTGATTTTGTTGTTTTCTTTGACCTTCTTTCTCCTTTGTACCTTCAGTGGAGTGATCATAGACTTTTTCCTTATTTGACAGTATTGAAACAAAACGGTCCAAACAAAAAAAAACACCAGACCACTTTCCATTATATGTGTGTTAAGAGAGTTGGGAAAATGCGGATGCCGTCAGATGTTAGAGCACTGGAGTTGCCCTGGCAACCCAGATAATGACAGACTGCCTCCCCTCCCCTCCGCAGCCGCACTTTCAGTCGATTGTTTGCACATTGAGATTAAGCGATCGCTCGTCAGAATGAGACTGGTGTGAGCGCAAGCTTGAAATGTTGTCTGTACACATAGGGCATAGGGATGAACAAATGGTGGAAGTTTTGCAGCTGTGACATTTTGTTCATATATTGTAGGAATCCATAATAATACATATTATTGCTCATTTTCTCGAATACATGAGAATCTCAGGAAAGAAAAAAAAAAGTTTCCCATCAGAAAAAGCACATCATTAATTTGGGCTCATTTAGGGGTTTTCATAGAGCGAAGACTGTTGTGAAGCTGATGTGTTAATGAGATACATCTTTCATGTGGAATGATAGGACAATTAGGGGAACAAAAGTGCAAGGTGTGACAATTTAAGTGTGTGTGCTTTGTCAGTGTCTGGAAACGGCACCGCTGAGACAACATATGCATAAAACCATAGTTATAAAGCAATTGCTTTTGTTCTTGAAGTCCGCATTTCAAAGCTCACGCTGTCCTTGTTACTGCAGTCTCAAGTGTACTTCTACCTCGCACCAGGATGTATATATTACCACCTCAGGAAATGGAACTGAAGTTGCTGTACATGATGTAGCTACTGAACTGATGTGAATTATGTAGGGATTTTTTATTTTTTTAAGCAAATTAGTAATATATTGAGGCAAACGTCGGAGTTAATGGTTTGTTAATGGTGATAATTGGACCTTAAAATAAAATGTGACCAAAAAGGGTTCAATTAATTTATTTTTATGGTCTATACAAAGACCAGTCTAAAAAAAAAATAATAATAAATAAATAAATCTGAGAGAAGGCATAGCTGTTTTGGGCCTCTTTCTCTTTTGTTTGGCAGATGTCTGTCTGTTTTCCCTCTCAGAAGCAGTCAAGGATAGTCTTGCCCTTTATTTATTTTCTTTCTTTTTTTTCTCCACACACAACCCAATTGCCTTCTCATTCTGGAGCTGTGGCCTGGTGACTGGTTTCAAGTTGGTAACAGGGCCCTGAGGCAGGTGTGAGCAGAACGCTTTGACCTCCACCCTCTACTAGCAATGTATGAAGAGGTGAATGACAGATAGATGAAATACACAACCCAAGCATTACCTTGAAATCCAGGACTTAGCCTGCTCTTTTCCCCTTTTTTGTCTGTGAGATTGAACAATTCAGCCGTCACAGTAAAACACTAGAATGTCGAAGAGACTATGCAGCTCTGCACTTGACGGTGGGCTTTAATTCTTTTACGTGATTGATTGCAGCTCGGTCCAGTGTGGATGCCATTGATCTGGTCATGCTCGAGTGGTCTTAGCTGCAACTGGAAGTAGCCTCAATCCCCCTCCTCTGTTTCTCTTTTTAGCTCCATACGGATTTGGATGTGGGGACTAAGAACATCAAGTATGTGCTGGCAGGGGAAGGGGCGGGCACCATCTTCGCCATCAGCGAGAGGACGGGGGACATTCACGCCATGAAAAGGCTAGACAGGGAGGAGAAGGCCGAGTACACGCTCACGGCACAGGTCATCGACAGAGACACCAACCAACCTCTGGAACCACCGTCAGAGTTCATCATCAAAGTGCAAGACATCAATGACAACCCTCCACAGTTCATTGAGGGGCCTTACAAAGGTTCAGTGCCAGAGATGTCCCAAGTGGGTGAGTGATCTCCTTTCATCATCTCCGGTTGTCTCAGCTTAACAATGACACTAGGCAGACAAAAGCTCTGACAAAATATACAAGTAATAGAGAGAATAGAGAAGAATAGACAAATAAATAGGAGGTGACAGGAATTTCTCATTAGTATGTCTGGAGATTGATACAACAATGCACAACATGTATTCTGGTGTCCATAGTCATGTCACCTCAGAATCCAATGGACATAGTTCAGCATTAAAGCATAATGGGGGTCTGCCACTGAGATTGTCCAGTATGACCATACAAAAAAGCTTTTTGTTTTTCAAGGCACATAATGTATTCATAAGTTCTCGAGCATTTGTAGCCATGCATTCTAATGAATGTCTCCTTAAATAGAGCTCATAGTTAGTTGACAAAGCCTGCTTGAGATTTCCTCGTACAATCCTGAGCCTGACCTTGAGATGGATTTTGAATACGAGTTAGTCGGTGAAGGGAATCTCATAATAGTGCCACTTAAGGGATTTTTTTGTAACCCTCATGACATTCTGAATGCCCTGTTGTGCTGCAATGTAGTGAAATTCCCTTTTTTCAGGAAAGTATAAAGGAATCTGTTGTGTGTTTTCAACTCTTGCGCTGGGGAATACAGTAGCTGTATGAAATGTCTAAACTCATGACTTGTTTTGTTTTTGCGGTTGATGGTTTATACACAACATGAAATAATGTAATGCAGAGAGGATAACTATATTCATTAATATAGATTAAAGATGAGAGTACTCTGAGTTACAGGAAGTGCCATTAATAAAATGATCGATGTCCATTTGAGCAGTAAAACAGCATTAAATCTGCCCCGTGCTTCAAGGCTCACTTTTGAAGTGTAGAATGCAGTTGGGGGAATAGTGCTCTTCTCCAGGTACATTATAACCCAGTCATGTGCAACACAGAGCTTCCTTGTTTCCTTTAAAACCTTGGCTTCTTCGTATGGGCATTTTCTCCTCAGCATTTGTTCTTTGCCATATTTTTTGTGCACTTAGAGCATACAAAATTGGAGCTGTATGTGAGAGTCTTTCTTCTGCTTTCAGACTAATGCACTCAATTGAAATCCTCAGTGTAGTTTTCCGAGGGGTTTGACAGTGAAGTGTGGGATACAGCAGACGGCAGGGGTGACGAGCACAGTGGTGGAGGAGGGCAGGATGGGGAATACGGCAAAAGATGCCTGTTGACTTCTTTCACGATTGTTCTTTCCTTTTGTCACTGCTGATCAATTACACATTAGCTGATGTTCTCTTGTTTGCTTGAAAGGCATTCTCAATTACTTGTTTTGGTCTTATAAAGTATTTATGTTGTGGGAGACACTCATAGAGAGAATCAAAAGCTCTTTGGCTGGGAGAAAAAAACAACAAACAGACAAATAAGGAAGCCTCTTTTATTTCCTGTCTCATGTACACAAATCACAGAAGTTTACCTCTCATGCTGATGTCGCATGTTTTGTTTTCTAATAATGGCCTGACAATAAGTTTTGTGAGAAAGTTTGTTTGGGTTCTTAAAGTTCAGTTGAGAAACCAAACCAAAACCAATTGGTTTTCATTTATGTGTGTTGTAGATTACATTAGGTTGTTGATTATGGAATTATAGTTAGTACAGGTATATAAACAGCTAGTTTATTACTTTGGTTAGCACCAGACACATTTATTTAACTCACTTTAAAACCCTCATCCGTCCCTCGGCACATTTTGACCCAAAACTCATTTTTAAAGATTTTTTTAAAATCGAACGTTGATCTTTATGGTATGAGACTTTGTTACATTTGTCACACTTGAACCGGGAATACATAAAAAAAAATGTGAGTGAATTCGAGCAGTTTAAGTGGGTGCTATAAAAAAATTATCAAAAGTGTCCCTCGCGGGTCATTTTGACCCACCACTGGAAAAGCATGGAATTTACGAAAAAACTGCAGATTTTTTTAAATTTAATTTTGTCACACTTGAGCATGGAGCACACACACAAAAACATTTGAGTTGATTCTAGGATTCTATGTGGGTGTAATAAAAAAAAGGAGTATTACATTAATTTTGACCTGGCCATTCATAGGATGGAATGTCCCAAAAAAAAAAAAACAGCATTTTTTCATTTATTTGATTTTTTTTGACTATACAAAATCTGACACAATCCAGAAAAGATGCATACCCAAACAAAGGGCTGAGCCTGCAGAATGTCCTCAATGCACAAAAAACTCACATGTCCACACACACACACACACACACACACACACACGGCACATACACTCCCTTTGAAACACATTATAGCTTGTATGATGTTTCTGCTGGGAAATGACTGTAATTTTTATTTTATTTTTTTACTTAACACAGTTACATTTGTACGGAGCCCCTAAAGGGACATGGTGGTGGAAAAAAAATTCGGGGTGGGAGGAAATTTTTTTTGCGTTCTCTCGCAAAACTTTTGCGTTCCCTCGAGAAACTTTTGCGTTCTCTCGCAAAGATATTTGCGTTCCCTTGCAAAACTTTTGCGTTCTCTCGCAACGATATTTGCGTTCCCTCGCAAACCCAGTTTTCGGACAAACACTTCCTGTTTACTTTACAGCTTGTAAATTAGTGGTTCATACAGCTCGTACGTTCATAATGGAGCGGTTCATAGAGTTTTATTTTAAACTTGGACTCAAGTTAAAATACAGTCAGCTTTGCTTATAGTTTAAGGCACGGTTTTGGGACATTCTAAAACACTTAATGTGGCTTAATGTAGGCTACTATAGCCTAACAGTAACACTGGAGGCCCAATTCGGTATTAGGCCTAATACATATTATTAATACTAATAACAATTGTAATATTAATGACCTCATTAATAGCATTACTATCAGTAAAGCAGATAAGAGAAATCAAACGAGTGCGTTTGCTTTACAGAGCTCAGATAATAAGAGATAAACATATAAATTGAGTGTGAAACTTTTGAAATTGGATTGTATTGAACACAAGATTTTAGTGTTGATACTTTTAAGTAGAAGAAAAGGAAGATTTGCGCAAAGAGAAGCGGAATCAACGTGTTTAATAGAATCGCTTCATTTTTTTTCCCTTTTCTTTGTATGGATTATTTTCTCCTTGGTGAGTAATATTTTCTTTATAAGATAGGTTTTGAATGTGATATTGTGTATTCGAATAATGTATTTGTATATATGGAAATGGTGAAGTGTTTGCCGTTTTATTGGAGAACTGCGTTAATGTAATGTAGAGTTATGAGGAAAAAAAAGGGTAAATGCATAAAAAGTGTTTAATGTTGGAAAACCAGTGTATATATATATGTGACATTAGTTTTTTTCTCGGTGAAGTTCATTACCACGAGGTGCTAGGTTGCTAACTATGTACATAGATTTCTAGTGTATCAACCGCACGTGGGTTGGTTAGCATGTGTTCTCCGTGTATGAGGAGAGTAAAATTAATCAGACAGACAGTTTTTGAATTTAAGTTTATTTGACATTGAAATTAGATGTGACAGTGTGAATATTTGAAAAATGTGATTAATGATTATTATTTTGGCTTTGTGTTTGCAAGGCCGGGTTTTTTTTTCTCCCCCTTCTCTCTTCCCTTTTCTTTCTATGCATATGTGTGTGAGTGTTTCTTCTGCTGTCGATCCCGAGCTCCAGTGGTTGAGATTGTCGTTGAAGAATTGTCCTTGCCTGTTGCTGTGTGCACGTTGCTTGGACTGGCGAGCCATTCCCATCTGATCCGTACCTGGTGACATTATTTCAAGAGTGTGAAATATTGATTGGTAGGACAAACCATTTTTTTCCCTTAATCACTTCCATTTTTTTCTTCTTACTGGACTGAACAATTATTTTTTTTTTCCCCTTCATTACGGACCCGCTGGATTGAGAAACTGATTTTTCATGGACTAAAGGCGCTATTCAATTTTTTTCACATGACCCCTCTTCATTATTTTTTTTCTTTTCCTTGAGTTTGAACTGAGACATTGTCTTTATTTCTCATTTGATATTCCAATTGAACGAGACACATACTGTTGTTTATGTGGTGTTTGTGTTTTTTTCCCCCGTTTCATTTGAAGAGTTACTAAGAAAAAAATCTAAAAGTGGTACAAAAATACATAGTTTCTATGGTTAATACTTACCTTTGAGTGGTTATTCCCTTCTTGGTCTTGTTGTGTATTTCTTTCCTCCAGAGAGTCGCGCTTAGTCTTCTGTGACTGGTCCAAAATTAATTTAAATTGTGTCTTAAATCTGACATTTTATAAGTGTGTGTTGCAGAATTAGAACCGGTGACATTGGTTACACATGGCAATGGTAACAAAATCTATGAGAGTAAAAAAAAACATGCACAGACAAATCCAAATTAAACCCTGTGGCTCGTGATGACACATTGATGTCCTAAGACACGAAACGATCGGTTTGTGCCAGAAACCGAACAGAATTTATATCATTTTTTACCTCTGATTCACCACTATGTCCAACTGCTTTGAGCTCGCGCACGGCTTCCGGTGCGTGAGGTGTGTACGCGCTCTGGCGTAGTTTACGTTAATGGGTGTGTTGTCGCGGGAGGAGCAAACAACAGACACAGTTTATTAACAGAAAATAAACAAAGTGTCCAGAAAAAAGGGAATCAAGTGTCCAAAATAAACAGGGGATCTGGTGTCCTCGTTGTGCTGCGGGGTTCGTGAAGGGAAGGGCAGTGGTCAGGAAGGAAGGAAGGGTCCAGGTAAGGGGTGGAGTCAGGCGGCCGCACGCGCTCCCCTCTCCGGTCCGGGGC
>NW_015549707.1:24407-25491 GCF_001515605.1 Sinocyclocheilus anshuiensis
GTGATCAGAACTCAGGTGACTGTGATCGGGTAATTATCCTGGATGGTGACTGAAGTGACTGTGATGAATCCCTGACAATATGTGTGTGAGTGTTTCTTCTGCTGTCGATCCCGAGCTCCAGTGGTTGAGATTGTCGTTGAAGAATTGTCCTTGCCTGTTGCTGTGTGCACGTTGCTTGGACTGGCGAGCCATTCCCATCTGATCCGTACCTGGTGACATTATTTCAAGAGTGTGAAATATTGATTGGTAGGACAAACCATTTTTTTCCCTTAATCACTTCCGTTTTTTTCTTCTTACTGGACTGAACAATTATTTTTTTTTTCCCCTTCATTACGGACCCGCTGGATTGAGAAACTGATTTTTCATGGACTAAAGGCACTATTCAATTTTTTTCACGTGACCCCTCTTCATTATTTTTTTCTTTTCCTTGAGTTTGAACTGAGACATTGTCTTTATTTCTCATTTGATATTCCAATTGAACGAGACACATACTGTTGTTTATGTGGTGTTTCTGTTTTTTCCCCCGTTTCATTTGAAGAGTTACTAAGAAAAAAATCTAAAAGTGGTACAAAAATACATAGTTTCTATGGTTAATACTTACCTTTGAGTGGTTATTCCCTTCTTGGTCTTGTTGTGTATTTCTTTCCTCCAGAGAGTCGCGCTTAGTCTTCTGTGACTGGTCCAAAATTAATTTAAATTGTGTCTTAAATCTGACATTTTATAAGTGTGTGTTGCAGAATTAGAACCGGTGACATTGGTTACACAAAAGTGGCGAGCCTGCAGCCAGGAGGAAAAAAACATAGATATACACATTTTTAAACCACAAGTAAAATATTTAAGTGCAGAGGAAAAAGGGAAAGTTTTATTTTACCTGAGTGGAATAGCCGGAATGAATATCGTGAGACAAGAGAATGTGAACGTTTCTTCCGGTGCGTGTACGCGCTCTGGCGTAGTTTACGTTAATGGGTGTGTTGTCGCGGGAGGAGCAAACAACAAACAACGTTTATTAACAGAAAATAAACAAAGTGTCCAGAAAAAAGGGAATCAAGTGTCCAAAATAAACAGGGGATCTGGTGTCCTCGTC
>NW_015549707.1:29121-29422 GCF_001515605.1 Sinocyclocheilus anshuiensis
CATTTAAACAGCGGCGGTGATGAGGCTCCATTCGGTTCAGGTGTGCCCCATCACACACCACCAGCCCTGGCTATTTCAGCACCCCTCCTCTCTCACGCACCCACTCATGTTGGGAGCCTGGCGAAGGGCGCCGATTAAGGGATGGGGTGATGCTGATAATTAGGGAGAGGCAGCCGACTCGTCACAGTGTGTTGATTGATATCCAGCCGAAGAGCAATCAACCATAACTTCAGGTGAGCAGGCTCAGAAGTTGGGAATACGTGGAAAGTCACCACTCCCGAATGAGTTCGCGCGAGAGAAC
>NW_015549707.1:29500-34389 GCF_001515605.1 Sinocyclocheilus anshuiensis
TTCAGAGATACATTCATATAAAACACCCGCGCCGTGTTATGATTTTGAAACGTGCAGTGCTCATGTTTATTCAACGAAGTCAAACGGCACAAATAAATCAATGCATGGGAAACACTGGTAATGTATATCGAAATATCGGAAATGTGTTTAAAAATCATATCACCGTTATTGAAAAAAATTATATCGTGATACATATTGATATTGAATTATTGTCCAGCCCTAAATTGTATGAATATGCACGTGTTTGGATTAAAATTCAGTATAATTATTTTATTTATTTTTTTACAAAATATAGTTTTTTTAATGTTTTGATATATATATCTGAAAGCTTGATGAAGCTTCAAGTTGGTGTAGTTTTAAACATTTCACTTGTTTGGCTCATTTAAGAACTCCATAGGATTCAATAGGCCCCTCTAGTGGCTGTAATCATAAAATGCAATTTTATGTATTTTTTCCCCACCAGATGGCATCAGAGACACTCAGTGACCTAGGTCCTGATGGATTATCATGTTTAAAGTATAAATGTGCATAAATTGTGACTTTATTTGTTTTGTTTTTTTGGTGAAAAAATGTATAAAATATGCTAATTTTCATTAAAAAAATATCCAGAATTTAATGTGAATAAAATAAAAGTCACCAAAAATAAAAAAACCTACATAAAAAAATTAGAAAAAAAAAAATAGAAAAATGGAACAATATAAGCTTTCTGGAACAAAAATAAAATTAGTGTCATTTTTGGCCTTTGGGTCATTTTGACCCGCGAGGGACACTTTTGTTATAGGTTCGGGAGGGACAGATGAGTGTTAAAGTATTTGGCTATGACTGTATGTATGTTATAGTGTTGTCAAAAATGTAGATATTTCGATACATACCAAGTCTGAATATTTAGTTTCATGACTCAGTGCTCATTTTCCACAGTATCAATACATCGTTTCCAGTTTTCTCACTTTCGCTTCTGTCTGACAGTGAGTTTGACACACACAGTAGTGTGTGGCATTGTGATCATTTACACACGTACAGCTGTGAACTCCATATCTGCATGTGCTGTTAGTTCAGTGTGCATTTGGGAATGCAGTGCGCGAGTTATGTGTTTTTCACATTCACATCATTCCCAACATTTTTTGTAGACCGTAGTTAACAGTGTTTTACTAGATTTGTAATGAGAAACTTTTGTAAACCTGTTATCACAGAAACTTAAAATGTTTCCCACCACCAAAATAAAAGCTTGAAGGTTTAAAGGGATAGTTCACCCAAAAATGAAAATTCTGTCATGAATTACTCACCCTCATGTCGTTCCAAACCCATAAGACCTCCGTTCATCTTCGGAACACAAATTAAACTAGTTTTGATGAATTCTAGTGCTTTCTGACCCTAGAGAGCAATGCAACTGAAATGTTCCCAGACCCAGAAACATAGTAAGGACATCGGTAAAATAGTCCGTGTGACATCAGTGGTTCAGCCGTAATTTTATGAAGCTACAAAGGTCTTACGGGTGTGGAACGACATGAGGGTGAGTAATTAATGACAGTATTTAAATTTCTGTTTGAAGTAACACTAAGTCTTGCAAGTGAAGAAATAAAGATGTAAGTATTGTAATATTACTTCTGTAGTGTAAAGTAAAATAATTATAATTGCAAAATATTATTTAAAGTGCAGTTGTATTACAGTAATGTATTTAAGTGTTAGAATTTGACTAGCATGTAATAGTGACTTAATTTTATAATAATAATCATACTATAATAATAATAATAAAACCATTTGAAGAGAAAGATAAACCAATGGTAACATGCGGTAGTTGCTCAAACTATTGCTTGCTGAAGTTGTTTTTAGTTGGATAACGACTGAATTCTGTATATATAGGTGTAAAGTAAAAACCAAGAAAAGCATCTCACTACAAAAAAAAAATATATATATATATATATGTATTTATTTTATTTCAGTGGGAAAAAAAATAACGCTCAGATGCTGGGCTGTTGTGTAACGGCGTCGGCAATCTCTAAAATCCTTAGATCACCAAAGCCATGAGAGACCAAGGGAGGCGAGACAAATCCTTCACCTTCTCAACTTAAAACATTTGATGAAAGCTCACGGATAAAAATTTTCCCCCGAGAATTTTTATATGTATATTCATGAGATTATCTCATATTTCAATTTCATTTTGAATCATTTAAGAGTGTTACTTGTTCGTGTCAGTCTGTCCACAATGGGCAGTGATAACTCATTTGCATGGATTGGACAAATCTCATTGGATTACCGGGTCTGTTTTTTCACTAATGGGGTCTTTGACTCTAAGGTCAATACAAGCGGGCGAATTCCCCCATCAGGTCTTCAAACCATATGCTGGCATTACAAAGCTCCCTGCCTTCTGCTGCTGATAAGAGGATTGTTACATTGTTGAAATTAGCAAGTCTACTTGAAGTGACTATTGGGGTAATTAACATAGAGTCGTCCATACCGCCTCCCTTCCACAGAAGAAGGTGTGAATGACAATAATTGCTACAAGGAAAAATAAAGCCGGGAAAGTTGTTTTTGTCATCTGAAAGTCGAGCGTGTGTGCGGCCTCGGTGATGGGGGCTTCATTATAGAGTCGGGTAATAAAGTCGGGAAGAGACAGATGGCACATGGCTCCTCCGCCCTGCTTGCTGTGTGCCCGCTCTCTCCTGGCAAAATGAACCCGTGTATGGAGACACAGTGCACAGGAATATGTCAGGATCTGCTAAATTGGAGTGCTGATATAAAATTGAAGTGACGTTAATAGATTACCCAGAATTCATTTGCATTTTCAGAGTTATTACGAGCTCCGGTAACAGGGCTAACAGGCGAGGGGTCTGTTCTTCTAATAACATTTCTGATTATGCACGCCATATTCCTGGCAGGTAAGAAATAAATAAGGTCTTGGCAGGGAGATTTTTGACAATGATTTGGAAGCTATTTTCTGAGACGTATTTATGGAAATAGATAACATGTATCCAGCATACCGCTCGCACATTTTAAGCTATCAGCCCATGTAGATTTACAGTCTGCACACTGCCTTAAATATGCTAAAACTTATTGGAATAATTTGGAAAGGGTTTATTTTACATTTATTTAAAAGTCAAAAATCCTAGGTGTTTTTTTGCTTTCTGAAAATAAGTCTGTAATAAACATATCATTTAATTAATAATAAATACAACCAAACAAATTACACTACTGGTTAGTAGCGGTTTTAGGGAAATATTCCAGGTTCAATACAAATATCAAGTTTACAGTGAGGGCCTTACAATGGAAGTAATTTGTTATTAGATTTAAAAACAAATGTGAAGATTATAATAAAAAAGAAGGGGAAAAAAATCATGTTTTGTTTTGTGTTTTCACTAAAATCAAAGTACATATTTAATGAATATGAATGTAATATAATTGCAGTTTGGTCTCATTCACTTCCATTATAAGTGCCTCACTGTAACTACACAGTCTTTTCTTCTTCTTCTTCTTAATTTTTGTGGTAAGTGCTGTGTGTCAAGCTTAACTTGTATTGAACCTGGAATATTCCTTTAATTCTTAACTCTTGTTCCATACTTGAAAGTTCAGATTTTAATGGGTGAAGCTCATAATTTAAACATACATTTTGAATTACGTTCACCATTGCATTTGACAAATTAGTGCCTTTCAGAGCAGATGTCCTCAGCTGCCAACCCGGCAGCTAACAGACATTATGTCTGGCTCAAAAGTTTCTAGATATGCTAAAATCTCTCCAAGAAATATAGCTGTAGCATTAGTTGAGCCTTGAAGTAAAGTGATCGTAGAGTGTTTGCTCACATACTGTTGAACAAACAACTATAAAAAGATTTGCTCTCAGAAATGTGCAGGGCAACCTGTCAAGGGCTTATTTTATTAAAACTGCATCCAAGTTTGCCCTGCTTTGATAGTTTAAACATTCTACAGATAAAGTCATCCACTTTTTGTAGCTTCTCTTTAACACTGTAGAGCAGCTTGAGTTGTAATCTAATTACACAAGGGTACACACTTTACATTCAGTATCACGTCTTAACATTAGAGAATGCTTTCACATGAAATTGTCAGAGCCATAGGCAGATCTCCGTGCACTAATTACCAGCTTCTTAATTATTTTATTTTGCTGTAAGTATCTCTAATGACTTTGTTCCTGACAAGAGCATGGAAATACGTGATTGCTTGGCCAAATAAAGCGATTTCAGATAAGTTCTGCTTTGCTGAATACGCCATGACAGATGTAGCCTATATTTGTTGCTAGGTTCATTTTGGCATCAAGGGTAAAGGCCAATAACCATCTAGAAAGATTTTCTCATCCTCATTAGCGGTTGAAACATGGTGCATATTTCTCTGGTAGATTCCGAGGGTTTACGGTTATATACTGTACTTGACTGTGTTATCCGGTGTGTGGCAGTGGCAGATGGAGGAGGAAGTAGGGGGTGCTGGGCCTTTAACATGGTGTGCAGCTGGGCCGCTGCGGAAGCACATCTGCTGGTCAGACTCCACGCTGAGGTTTGCCCATGGCCTCAGCTGGGTTTGAGGGTCAGGGAGTTAACCCACTGCAGCCAAACCATGTCCAGCTAACTTTAGAAAAAATCTGGAGGTAGTGGTCAGCAGAAATGTGTACTGCCTCTACTTTGAAACTGTATGTGTGCTTCTCTGAACTTGAACTGTAAATATGCATTTAATATGACTAAATTAATTTCACTACATTAGGTTATTTGCAGTGACTTCTCTAACCAGATATGCTATTTAATTATATAATATATCTGAGACGACAAATAAGAAACATCATAGCAGGTGTCGATTTAAAAGTATGAATGTTGCCAGGAATATCCATTAGGTGTCAGCGCCTACACACACACATATATCTTGTATGTGTGATGTGTGTATGTGATGTG
>NW_015549707.1:34553-48724 GCF_001515605.1 Sinocyclocheilus anshuiensis
TGCGGTCGCCGTGATTTTCCCAAGTAAGGCATGTTCCTGGATCATCATCTTTTGTCACACATGCCAAGTATGGGACAATCAAAATACACAGAATGTGAATTAATCAATGTAGTTTTGCATTAAATACAATGTGATTTCCAATAATCGATATCTGGCAGCAAAATAGCATAATAATAATGTAATAAGAAGAAGAAGAAGAAGAAGAAGAAGAAAATGTTATAATAATTCTTCATCAGTAAAAATATCTCTTCCTTTTATCTTGTTTCCTAGTATATTGAGAAACGAACCATTACAATTACAACGAGCTGGACTTCTTTTTGCATGTAAAGCCTGACTGTCTCTCTCTACTTAGCCTACTTTTATATTTATATTACCGACTTTTAAATCCACAGAGGTTTTGCAACAGGTGTGAGTGAAATGGATTTTCAGTTGAAATGGCCTTAGTGAATAAGATGTAGGCAATTCTTGCTGTGAATGTGCTACTGTAGTACTGGTTTCAGCATGTTTTCTCTGAAACCACCTCTCTCGCTGCCTGTACATCAGTGCCATACATAAAATGTGAATCACGAAGAAAGAGCTTACAAAATCATCCTACTCCACTCCACTGCCTCTGCCCCTTATCCTACCGCAGTCATGTTCAACTGCTCATAAAAAGAGATGAAACTACAATAGACAGTTTAATCCATTTCCATCAGCTCTCCTTTTGTATAGTTGAATCTTTTTTTTTCTGTTTTTTTTTTTTTTTTATCCCATTTTTATCCTTGGTTATTTTGATGAATATCAGGTCTGTGCAAAAAGCTAACTCTATCAACGTCCTTCCATTTTTTTAAGCATACATATAGTAATTCACTAGATTTTTTTACTGTCATTTACAGCATTTACAGTTCATACTTAAAATAACATTTTAGCCCTGAGACAAAAAGGTGTACTTTTTTTGTTCAAGGTTTAAAGTGAATACAGCTTTTAACTTTCTGTCAATCAAGAAATGCTTACGATTCGCTCTAGTGCAAGAGTACTGCATTGGTTTTAGTCTAATACCTCAGAATGATTGAGGACACAGAAACAAAGACCACACATGCACAGGAAATGATGCCACTCATTGTGTTCAGCATAAAAGCAAATTGAATGATTCTGTTGGAGCTCAAAAGTAAAATAATGTACAAGAAAAAGGATTTTTTTTTTCCCCTAATACAGTATGCTTTTCAAAAGTTGTCCCTTTCATAGAGGAGAACAGCAGAAATGAGTAGGGATGGAAATAGACAACAAGCGATGAAAGAGAGAGGAGAGAGTGTTTTTGCAGTTGGGTGATGAGAGCCCATAAATAGCCCAAGCCAGCACTAATGGGCCCAGGGGGGTATTGTGTTGGCTTAGAGAGTGACACTGATGCCATATGACAGGGTAATCAGCGCTGAGGTGGACACTGACATTATCTGTCTCTCATGATAAGGAAAAGCATGGAGGTGAAGCTAACCTCACATCACTCACAAACGTGAGCTGAATGCTAGATACACGCTATTATTCAATGCTTCAGTATGAGATGGCGCAGTCGTTGCAGTTTCAGAAGGCCTAATTGAGCTGATTTATGGCAGATTGGAAATTAGCTCTGAACAAAAGCCATGAACTGCAGCCAAGAACCTTCTAAAACTGTTGAAGCTTAACATATTTGCAGTAGTTTCTATTCAGTTGTTGAATCACTTAGGCTATACAGTGAAATATTTGACTAGTAGTGCAAACATATTCATGTGAAAAGTCTTCATGAAAAGTATGTGGATCCAAATGTGTGAGGGCCCACATTGTTTTTTTGGGGGGTTTTTTAACAATTGCATTGGGAAAGTAGTGGTCTGCAGAAATGTGTACTACTTCATTTCTAAAAAAAATTAAAACAATTGTGTAACGTGTGTGTTTCTGTTTCTCTGAAGACAAGCATATTATATGCTTACACACTGTAAATGTACATTTAGTATGACTGAATTAACTCAACTGCATCAGGTTCCTTTGTTTCACATCGAGTAGAAATAATAGCTCTGTATTGTAACCGCTGCACACACAGTAAAGTCATTTTTTGAACCTGCATGGAGTATGTTACTCTTTCTTCTTTAAAATGTAATGCTCATTGTCACTTGCTGTTTCTTTGCAATTAATTGTGAGATTTACTAGCAATTTCTGAGTGAAAATGGTTTCTACACAATTTTTTAAGTAAAGTTGAACTTATTACAGAGCAGTTTAAATGTTTTATACATATTTTCCATTTAAAAATGTATCTTTATACATTTTGAATTTTATATTTCATTTAAAAAAAATTGGATTTGTTATATTAATGTTATTTGCATAAAATAACATGAAAATAAAACATGGAAAATCATGTATTATTTAGATTATCTGTGTTAAATGATAATATTATAATATAAATATACATGAATTAATTCGATATAAAATATTTCTTATTCATTTGTGTATTTAAACAATTGAAAAATATTTATAACTTGTCTGTGCATTGCTGTACCTCCATAGATGGGTTTTCAGCACAAGTGCGGGAGACTGTCTTACACGAGCAGCATTCTGTAGAGGACAGCTGAGATTTCGGTGAATGTTTGAGTGTTCTAATCTACACTCTTGCCTTTGGCACTGCTTATTTATATCTGATATGACGCCTGGCCGCTTTCTCACAGACGGCCCTCTGTTCAAAATCGCCTTCATCTATTAATTATGCAAGAGACACAGTGGATATTTAATGTTGCGTCAAGGCTTTCTCTTTCGTTCCTCACCCTAGGACCTCATTTCACTGTGCTTCTATTTCTACTTTTCTCTGTGTTTTACTCTTAATTTCCATCATCCTCCTAGTACGACAATGAATCCACTGTATTGTCTATCTTTCTGTCTCTCTCTCTCTCTCTCTTTCTCTCTCTCTCTCTCTCTCTATGCACATTATTAGGCAGCAGTATGCACTTCCCATAGGCATTCAGCGTTGCCCTCCCAAATTAAAAGCGCTGATTACATCCTGTGGGCAATGTGTTTTTATTTGCTCTTTATAGTCCTTTTATTAGTCTATATTCTAAGTAAATGCACAACCGCAGAAAAGCATGCGATCAAGCCCTCGCATTGTGCCGTTACACATAGGCTTTTCAAGTGAAGGACACCAGGAGCCCAAACACCTTTGTGCTGCTCGGGCTATCCGGGATGATGTGTGCAGAAAAAAGGCGTTTGAGGAAAGGTCTTCATGAAAGGTCTTCTCGCAGGGTTCGCACCACAGAAGATTCATTGGTGGCTGTCTGGGTTGGTGGGGGGACATAAATGTGAGGGAAACGCATCCATCACACTGCGCAGATCTAAGCTTAGAGGAGCATCCAATCATGGCTCAGAATAAAAGGCTGAGCATAAAAGTCTGCACCGCAAGGTCATTTGAAAAAGAAACAGATAAGATGGAGAGATCAAATGGTAAATCTCTGCTGCATGGAGTCTTTGTGCATGGTTCTCACAGGGAACCGGCCCATTAAAGCAGGCCTCTGCTCCAGTGAACATCTCCTCCACGTATGAGAAGCGCTATCATCTCCCCCCTACTGTCCCAAATAGCTACACTCAAACATTTACAAACAAGTTTTGGTTTGCATCATTCAGTTTTGTTAAAGAATTCCGTTTTTTATGGGTCTATCGCAATCTTTGACATCACTTATGTTGGGCTCTTACAAGAGCTGCGGTGTCACATCAGGTCTTCTGGGTAATTGGAAGCACCTATGGTGAAGAGAAGCCTTTTTTAAATGCCACACTTGATCAGATACTTAAGAAACCTCATTTATTTTCTTTCTGCTTTTCCTTTCTTTTTATCCATCATTTATTTTAACAAATCCCTCTAGGTATATGCTTGTGCAGGTGTGTATACTGGTGTATATGAGAGTATCTGTGTTCCTTTTGATGGATTGCTTGTCAGAAGGCACCAGGAGCACTTCCTATGGCTGACTGAAACATTTACTCACCAGTCACGTTCGCTGGGTTTGGTCTTACCTTTCAGAAGCTCTCAGCAAATGTGTTAACCCTTCTCACCCCGGCCATTTTGTCTGAGGCCAAAGGTTTGGTTTGTGTGATTCCCTTTTGGCTCATACTACCATACTACCAGTCAAGCCATCATTGCGTCCATATCGTGTGCAATTGTCATGTCAGAGGTGGCGCCGTTACCGTGGCATGGAGAGCAATGCCTCCGTCCACTCCCACGTCCTCCCAACTCCTTTGACCGTGATGCTTTTCATGTCTGTCTGACTGTTCTGTGCGCACGGTGATAGTTATATGTCAACTTTGATGGTTCCATCATGCTTACAGGAAGTCAGGCACAGCGTTAGCTCGTTGCCTCACCTTTACACAACACACACACACTGACACGTACACACTCCCACCTGCTCAGTGCCTCCGTTTATCGCCTATCCTTTCCTCTTTTCACTTTTTCTGGTGAGGGGGAGCAGACTTGGCCGGCGTGCTTTGTGACGATCACAATCACTTCGATGTGTCATTTATTCTGCTGAGTGCTTCAATACTTATCTCACTCTAGACACAGCCAAAAATGGAGCTGGAATACACCCAGTGCATCAAGCCAGCTGGAAGGCCAGAAATATTCCCTTTGACCACGTTTATGACATGGTTTATGGTATTTTCACTTTCCAAAAAGTAAGTAAATAAATAAATAAAATTATTATAAAAAAAAAAAATGCAATTTAAAATAGCTTTTCTATTTTAAAAGTACAATATGTAAGTTTTCACCGCTGGAGGGCGTGTATTCAAAACAAACAAAGAAACAAAGGCGCCGTGACTGAGTGTGGAATCATGGGAGTTGTTGTCTTCATCCCCACAGCCGACGCAATCCCACGGGACTCAGGCAGAAATCATGTTCATGGATGAGCTAATGTATTAAAGATTTATTAACATCGTAGTATGAAGCAGAGAGAGGTGGAAAGCCGTCAAAGCGAAACGAGGCCGCTGAAGCAATTGCTAATGAGAGATGAGAGTGACACAGGTCATTTGAAAAAGAAACAGATAAGATGGAGAGATCAAATGGTAAATCTCTGCTGCATGGAGTCTTTGTGCATGGTTCTCACAGGGAACCGGCCCATTAAAGCAGGCCTCTGCTCCAGTGAACATCTCCTCCACGTATGAGAAGCGCTATCATCTCCCCCCTACTGTCCCAAATAGCTACACTCAAACATTTACAAACAAGTTTTGGTTTGCATCATTCAGTTTTGTTAAAGAATTCCGTTTTTTATGGGTCTATCGCAATCTTTGACATCACTTATGTTGGGCTCTTACAAGAGCTGCGGTGTCACATCAGGTCTTCTGGGTAATTGGAAGCACCTATGGTGAAGAGAAGCCTTTTTTAAATGCCACACTTGATCAGATACTTAAGAAACCTCATTTATTTTCTTTCTGCTTTTCCTTTCTTTTTATCCATCATTTATTTTAACAAATCCCTCTAGGTATATGCTTGTGCAGGTGTGTATACTGGTGTATATGAGAGTATCTGTGTTCCTTTTGATGGATTGCTTGTCAGAAGGCACCAGGAGCACTTCCTATGGCTGACTGAAACATTTACTCACCAGTCACGTTCACCGGGCTTGGTCTTACCTTTCAGAAGTTCTCAGCAAATGTGTTAGCCCTTCTCGCCCAGGCTATTTTGCCTGAGGCCAAAGGTTTGGTTTGTGTGATTCCCTTTTGGCTCATACTACCAGTCAGGGTGTAGCTGAAGCCATCATTGCGTCCCTATCGTGTGCAATTGTCATGTCAGAGGTGGCGCCGTTACCGTGGCATGGAGAGCAATGCCTCCGTCCACTCCCACGTCCTCCCAACTCCTTTGACCGTGATGCTTTTCATGTCTGTCTGACTGTTCTGTGCGCACGGTGATAGTTATATGTCAACTTTGATGGTTCCATCATGCTTACAGGAAGTCAGGCACAGCGTTAGCTCGTTGCCTCACCTTTACACAACACACACACACTGACACGTACACACTCCCACCTGCTCAGTGCCTCCGTTTATCGCCTATCCTTTCCTCTTTTCACTTTTTCTGGTGAGGGGGAGCAGACTTGGCCGGCGTGCTTTGTGACGATCACAATCACTTCGATGTGTCATTTATTCTGCTGAGTGCTTCAATACTTATCTCACTCTAGACACAGCCAAAAATGGAGCTGGAATACACCCAGTGCATCAAGCCAGCTGGAAGGCCAGAAATATTCCCTTTGACCACGTTTATGACATGGTTTATGGTATTTTCACTTTCCAAAAAGTAAGTAAATAAATAAATAAAATTATTATAAAAAAAAAAAATGCAATTTAAAATAGCTTTTCTATTTTAAAAGTACAATATGTAAGTTTTCACCGCTGGAGGGCGTGTATTCAAAACAAACAAAGAAACAAAGGCGCCGTGACTGAGTGTGGAATCATGGGAGTTGTTGTCTTCATCCCCACAGCCGACGCAATCCCACGGGACTCAGGCAGAAATCATGTTCATGGATGAGCTAATGTATTAAAGATTTATTAACATCGTAGTATGAAGCAGAGAGAGGTGGAAAGCCGTCAAAGCGAAACGAGGCCGCTGAAGCAATTGCTAATGAGAGATGAGAGTGACACACGGCTCGAAAGCAGCGGAGCTTTTATTATACCACACTTTAGCGCTTCCACTCCTTCCGGTCGTGCTTATGTGGGGTAAAGCAGTGCTGTTTTATCATACTAGATACGTTTGAAAGTTCGGTTACACTTTATTTCGATAGTCCACTTTAGACATTCTACTAACTATAAGTAACTTTATGACTACATGTCAACTACATGTCAACTAATTCTCATTAATTTGCAACTACATGTCTACTAACTCTCAGAGTAGACTGTTAGGGTAGGTTTAGGGTTAGTAGAACAAGTTGACAAAGAAAGTGTTAAAAAATATTAAGCAGACAGTCTACTAATACTCTACTAACTGCTAGTTGACATGTAGTTGCAAAGTTACTTACTGTTAATAGAATGTCTAAAGTGGACTATCGAAATAAAGTGTCACCGAAAGATCTGTTATAATGCTACTCTGTGCAGTCGTCACCTGTCTAATAAAACGCACAACATATTAAAGCGTATTTGGTGTTTCCATGTTTTCTACAAAACAAAACCAGAAATCGAGGGGTTATGACGTCACTGGCAGGCGACACAATGACACTATGGACACGCTCCGTGTCACTAGTTAAAATTTAAACATTCTTCGAAACATTTGGGATAATGTAAATACGCAAGTCAGCAAAATACAGTATATAACACTGTTCTAGTGGTTTTTGGATATTTTAATAAAAAAATCTTTCATATTGTGCCTTTAATGTATTTGAAAATGTAATGTATTTCTGTATTTCTGAATTTGTATTCATTCATTAACTCATTCATTCATTCTATCATTCATTCAGTTTTTAGACTTTCATGGGTTTGTTGTATTTTTACAAATAAATTAATTGAACCCTTTTTGGACACACTTAATTTTAAGGTTTAATTAATTAATTAATTTATTTATTTATTTACTGTCATTTTGATCAGTTTAATGCATCCTTGCTGAATAAATGTATTGCTGCATAGTGCAGCAATATCATAAATGTGATCGAAGTATATACAGACATATGGCAATTAGAAGTATCTTGTTGTATATTAACTTTTCACAATGTGAATCGTTTGCTTTCCTTTCTGTCATGTGAGAATGAAACAGAAGAGAGCAGAACTCTTCTGTGTCAGTGTTTTTATGGTTTGACAGCACATGCCACAATTCTGACAGGCCTCATGTCTCACTTGTTATATATTTCCATTGCAGCTAGATACACTTTATTTTTATTTGACTTGTTTATTACAAACAGTGCTTGGAACATGGAAAAAAAGATCCACCCTCACGATGTCCTCTTGACTTATTGTTCCTCTCAGTGTAACTTGTAACTTACGCTGTCTTGTTTCATTTAGTTCCGACTATCTAGGGGACAATTAAATATGTGAAGTGTAGCAATTTGTCTTAAATTTACTTGACAGCATCCTCCACAAATCCCGCACACATTTCCTAAGAACTAATTAAAATTAATCAATGACATGCCACTTCAAAATGGCGGCATATGTCAAAGCCATCAGCAGCAAGCAAAGGACACTCTTAATTGTTTTGTTCCTGTGGTTCTTGTAAACAGCTTGTCAAGGACTGCACTCAAGCATCCATGTTACACAAGTGCTTTTTTCTCTTCTCTGCCTCAAATGCCTTTCACAAACACATACTTTACAAACCTTGCCACATTAACTCACCCCAGGCTGGTAGCATGTTGCGTTAAGTGTTGGTTGTCTTGCTGTCTCATCAAAAGCCATTAATTGTGGCACCAAAGCGATGGTCACTTATACTACATCAGCCTGAGGCCTCTTTTCCATGTGGAAACAGATTTCAAAACATTGACAGCCTCTCATGTCTTCCTCACTGGTCAATTAAGCAACTGGTCACAGAATGCAGTATTTGGTTAAATCTGATTTAACCAGTAATTTCACCTTCACAAAACCCAATGTTTTGAGTGTGAATGTGAATGAACAGCCGTTATGAGGACAGATCAGGTGGATGGAGTGCGAGATGAGACTATGTTATTATTTATAGTCTCCCTCACTAAGCCTCTCAGCAACATTCATGTCCCTTGATAAACAACACAGAGGAAACACCCTTTTCAATTATACCTCCAGCTGTAAATCATGCAGGAATGAGTGGTGGCCTGAAAATTATACCCTTCCATATGACAGGCGGGGGAGCACACACCTTGATATCCTTCTCCTGCTGATAGCTTTTAGCATTTGTCGTAAACGTCCACCTGTATGGACAACGAGACAAGCATTGCTGTTATGAGCGTAAATTGGCCTCAATCCAGCATGTTTCAGCGGACTCTAGTGGACATTTTGATTTGCCTGCTGTACCGTGATTCACAGTTCCAAGCCTAGCCTATTATCCCTGCCAGTTGGTTTAGGCCGCAATTGGAGGAGAATGATGGCTCTTTGATGAAAGCCTTCAAGGCTGGTAATACATGTCTGACCAATGCATTTCAATCACGAGGGTCAACTTGACTCCCATCGCTCCAGCTGCTAGTATCGGACTGTTATAGTAACGCTCACATTCCATTTTGGGTCAAACTGACTCTTTGGTTCTTTATAAACTTTTTCCCAGAATTGTGTCCTTTTAAATGGTATATTAAAATCAAAATAATTGAATAATAATTAACAGACTAACACTGGTGCCCCATGTTCTACAGATGGTCGCACTGGCAGGGGGGCATTAAAATGAAAAATTAAACCAGTAATAACAGTCACATTGTTATTGTGTTGCAAGTGCAACTAACAATGATATTGCATAAATGCATATTTTATAATTATATAGTATTGGATGCTGATTGGTCAGTGCAGCATCTTAGCAGTATTAGTAACATGTTTGAGCTGTTCACCACATCACTGTTTACTATTCTAGTATGAGAATGAAACTTAATGAATACGTCTAGAGAGAGAGAGAGAGAGGGAGATAGAGAGAGGTAGCCTTTTTTAAAAACAAGAAGGATTATTTATTTTTTAAACTAGAGATGCACAGATTGCAAATTTCTTGGCTGATTCTGATTTCCGATTTTTTTGTAAGTGGGACCTGCCGATACCGTTTATTTTTGCCAATTCTGATTTTCTTTATAAAAACTATGATTGACAGCATATACAAACAAAAATCTGTACTTTTTATGCAAAAAAAATAATAATATATAAACGAATAAATAATATATATATATATATATATATATATATGTATGTATAATTACATAATACAAAATTATTAAACAGTACAATTCCCCAGTCTGGACAAAGTTACAGATGTTCTCTGACTTAAACAACTCTCAAAATAAAGTGCTCTGTAACTAGAAAAGATGAAGAAATAACAATTAACTGAAAAGGAGTTGCTGTATATAACAAAACAGATGTCATTTTGAATCATTGACTCGCTTGATTTGTTAAAAAATGTGAATTAATTCAGTAACGAAACACTCGGAGACAAAACAGTTCTGCTGTGGCTTTGATTGGAACTATTTGCATCAGCAAAATTGAGCAAACACAGTCAATATTGTGTCTAAAATGTAAGTCACTTAATTTTAACTTATTGTTTATTGGACTACTATTGTATAAAATCACAATGCAATCGTGTTGAAACATTTTGGTCGTGCAATGTTGCGTACCTATACATTATTATTTTTATTTTTTTTACTACTGCAGTATGCATCTATAACTCTGTGTGTGCTGTTGAGTCTCTCTCACACACTCACTCAGGCTGCGCAAGCCTCATCTGGTACGACATAAATACATTATCAGAAGTGTGTAAGTGTGATGTCAAAACAGACCGGCTCAGAATCGGCAGACTGACCGGTCCGGGCTGGTCATGTGATAAATCAGCTAATTTCAGGTCCCTAGCCGGTCGATCGGTGCATCTCTATTTTAAACTTAACGTTACAGCTTGTAGTACTATATCTTTTAGTGTGTGATTTTATATGAGTATTTTTGGTGCCAAATTCTGAAACCATTTTTGTTCTGAAAGTTCCAATTGTGTTGCTATTCCAGATGCCATGGATCCGGCAGATGACATGAGTAAATAGCTTTCAGCAGGAAGCAGAGTGGTAACATGATGGGATACCCATTTTTCCAGCCACGGCTCCTGCCTAGCTCAGCTGCACACCCAAAACAAGCCCATTTAAGCCGTGGAACCACTCATTATCCCAGATTTCCTTGCCTGACATTGCTTTGAAATGACAGAAACCGTGAAGAATTTCTGTGGATATGGGAAGAGTGCACCATGAAACATATGCTATTTAAATGTTTAAGGGTCTGTGAGGACTCTGTGTTTATTGATCAGATAGATATTGGCCAGAGGTCCCTATGTTGGTGTTGGACCGCATTCCAAGTACTCAAGTCAAAGTAGGGCTGGACAATAATTCAATATCAATATGTATCGCGATATAATTTTTTTCAATAACGGTGATATGATTTTTAAACACATTTCCGATATTTCGATATTTAAAAAAACATTTTCGTAAACTGAAAAAAAAATACAAAATAAATCAAAATAAATTTATGTGTGTCAAGGGGGGCGCCAGCATCAGTTAATTCAGAGACGTTCCCTTGAGAATTTATGAATACGAGTTAACAAATCTTTAGCCATCCACTAGGGGGTCCTGTCTAAGTGAACAAGGGAAAAAGGCTGTACTGATGGGTCTTGCTGTGTTGCATCAGATAGTCGGTTATCATTTTTATAAAAACAATATGAAACTGCAATTGTTTTTATGAAAATGATTATTTTTGGTCTACTCTTAAACTGGTGTACAAGAGCCAAGTTTAGCCTTTGTGCAAATATAACTATTTTTATTGAATGACTTTACCATAGTAAGAGAAATAGTGAGTATTGTCATGATACCCACAACTAATTGAAATTAAACTGTTTTGCTTTATTGATTGATTTATTGATTGTTTATATATATATATATATATATATGTAAAGAGTTCAGATGCAAAAGCCTCTAAGTACGCCTGACGTTTTTCTTAAAAATTTGCATTTCTTTCTGGCTACTATACAAAGGTTTCTATGTATGTACTGGTACTTCTGAATGGGTTGAGGCTGGGATTTTGCACATTTGAAGTGAAAGTACTTGATGAACATATACTACGTGTGGAGAGCATTCATTCAGTATCGTTATCTCATTTTTGACCAAAGATGGCTTTTAGAGGGTTTTGCATTGAAACTCTTCATATATATACAGTATACTGCTGTCAGTCGATTTAAGTTTTACATTTTTAATCTAATTAATTACATGATGTTTCGATTAATTAATCGCAATTAATCACAAAAGAAATGTGACTGTGAAAATACCCACAAAAGATTATTTAAAGCTAGTTTTGTGTTAAATGAGAAAGTATCAAGTAGACATTACAAATTGTAGCTTTAGAAATATTTTATTTGATTCAACATAAAATGTATTACACATAAACACTTAGGCTACAACGGCCTAACATAAACTATGGAACACAAAAGAAGATAATTTGAGAAACATCTCAGAATTTTTTGTTCATACAATGAAAATCATTGGTAACCAAAGCAGCTTTGTTACCAACAGTCTTCAGAATAGAGGTCTGCTACCCGACCCGAGCCCGACGGGTCCCGAAATACTTTCGGGTTTCGGGTCGGGTTCGGGTTAATGTTTAATGAATAGCTTTGGGTTTGGGTCGGGCTCGGGTTTATAGCGAAACTAAAACTATATGCAGTAGCCTAGGCTACGCTGCTTTCATAGACGCACGCACACACATTAATGCACACGACAATGACAACACAGCACGGAAACTATTTTTTATTAGTAAAATAGCTTCGACAGGCTACTGACTCGCAACTTTATATTTCTCTGCAATGAGGGGGTAAAATCGCTGTTTTTGAAGTAACTAAGCCTCATTGCTTGTAGAGAGAGACGCACAGACGCAGGTTCACACACGTAACTTTCATCCCTCTCTCTCTCTCTTTCTCTCTCGCTAATTCAAATAAATTATATAATTAATTAATTCAAATAAATGCGATCTTACCGCACTGCATCTCTGTGTCTGATTTAAAGCAGGCCGAATGCTAACGAGCCTTAACTGACGAAAATGACCATAATTTGCACGATGGAAGAATTATCGTCTTGTCGTATACAACCATTCAAAAGCTTGGCAGAATTTATGTGACCGAAGCACCTGATGTTCATAAACTTTCATAACTGGTAAGTGTTTTTTCTTTTGCCTTGTGAACTGGCCGAGCCTTAATGATTCTGTTTCTTTACATGTATTTGTTTACTGACCATTGCATGCAATCGTGAAATACAGCATTTTCTTTTTAATTGGCTATTCGTTGTGGGAAATTAAAAAAAAAGATTCCGTTTCGGGTCGGGTTCGGGCTCTAAATTTAACTGTGCCACTCGGGTCGGGCTGGGTCAGACGATCTCGGGTACGGGTCGGGTTCGGGCTTCAGTTTAAAGCCCGTGCAGACCTCTACTTCAGAATACCTTCATGTTCCACAAAAGAAAGTAAAGTCATTCAGGTTTGAGTAACTGATGACAGAATTAATTTTTTTAGGTGAACTATCCCGTTAATGTTTTTATTATTATTATTTTATTTATTTATTTTTTAAATTAAATTATACTCTAAATAAGAAACTAAATCTGCCAGCAGGTGGCAGTAAATGTATTCATTCGATTCGTTCAAATGGCTGATTCATTCAGGAATTAAGTAAATGGCTCTCTTTATGAATGGGCCTTTGAATTATTGGTTCACAAGATTCGTTCAAAACGCGGATTCATTCAGAAACTAAACACCGCTGTGTTTCTCAGAGATGCACAACAGTTTTGCTGTGGATTTAAAGGTACTATGTTCTTTGCAAAATTGAGCAAAAACACATAATATTGTGTTTAAAATACAACACTATATCAACTTTTATTTACTGAACTGTTGTATAAAATCACATTTAAACTTGTGATATTCGGAACAAACAGTGTAATACTGTAATACTGCTCTCGCTGGCTGAATGGAAGCATATGGATAGCAAAATTCATTTTGAAATGTAATATGCAAAATGACACTGCAATATGTAAAATGGCAATGTATTTCTGTATTTAAATTTACATTTACCCATACATATGTGCAACATTTAGTGCAAAATGAAAATTAAAATTCAATTATATACTGTATTTGTCAACAGTCAACTGTATGAAATATGAGACGACATACAGGTCTGGGGCAGGGCGGGGCCAGTGTGTTAACTGCGTTAAAATATTGTAATCGCGTTATTTTTTCATAACTAATTAAGTTAACGCGTTAAACTGACAGCCCTAATATATATATATACAGAGAGAGAGAGAGAGAATCGTAATTGTGAAAACTTGAATTTTGCCCAGGATTTCAGTATATAAATGTATATATAATAAAGTATACAAATCAGACTTCTGTTTAGTTCAAATACAGTTTAAAATTCATAATTTACTTGCCCCCATGCCATTCCAAATTTCTTCTGTGAAATTTCTTTCTTCTGTAGGACATGAAAGAAGATATTTTGAGTCTGTGTGTGTGTTTGTGTTTGTGTTTGTGTGTGTGTGTGTGTGTGTGTGTGTGTGTGTGTGTGT
>NW_015549707.1:49850-52350 GCF_001515605.1 Sinocyclocheilus anshuiensis
GTCTATCAAAGTCACTGGGCTCCATTGTTGTTTGGTTCCAAATGTTGTTAAAAAATATTTAGTAAATAAACAACAGTAAATAATAACATGATTTTCTTTACTATTCCTTAAACAGCGATTTGAATCATTTCTATATTCTGATTTTGTCGTACAAACATCTACCAAATATTGAATATTACTTAGCATTAGCCACACAGCTACAACAGTGCTTGACACATCCTCATTTAGTTGCAGTAAACTCCTTATCATGTAATATTCCGAATGTTCAGTCACAGCTAAAGACCAGATAATGGTATATGCATGCTTTGAGCTATACCATGTAGAGACCACAACATGTAAAGACCTTCACTCAATAGAATGAAATGACCTGACAAGTATAATATAATTCTCCTACTTCGAATTGATTCACACCATTCGGTAACTGCTGGCACAGAGTGTGATCGTGCTAAAGATACTGGATATGCCAGCGGATAATGATGCCACCGCAGACAGAACCACAGAGAAGCACAGCATGGCCCAGGGCTATAGGAGCAAAGGCACTGAGATGTAAACAGCTTGGAAGTGGCCTGGCCCTGCAGTGAAGTGGCCTGCTCAGGGTAATGCTTTCCCCATATTCCTCAGTGGATTCATGAATATACATGAAATCCCAGCCACGCAGGGGAGGGTGGCTCGTGTCCGAGTTCATGATGCACCGACACCTATCTAACAAAGACAATCCTGGCCTCCCAAATCTCTGCCATAATGCAGCTGACAATACTGCACTTCAGTGTTTATCCACCACCCACCCAAAGCTCAGTTCATAAGGAGGTTTGGTATTGATTTTCTTTCACTGCATCCATGTATGCAGTAAGTACAAAGAGCAGTTTCCCTTTATTTTTTCATTAGGCCCAATGCTCTGGTGCAGTGTTTCAAGCATGCAGTTGACATTTCTCCAGACACAAATATGATTTTTATGGGTGTTCTGTTTGAGATCCCCGAACAACTCCCATGGCTGGAATGGTAATGAAGCACCCTTGATTTCCCAAATGCGATGGAAGAAATGTCATAATATTTAGATTAATGTGCTGCGGAATTGCATCAAGCAAGCTAGGTATCATCTCCGACTGGGTCAACGCGATCACCAGTCTTTATAGGTTTGTCAGGGACCCTTACGAAGTTTCATACCACTTTTTTAAAAACATTTTACTCTTATCTTTTATAGCACCATTGACGTTTTGAAATCAAGTTTCATCAAAGTCCACCACCCAAGGGTGTCACCAACCCGTACCCACGAGTGTCGGACTTTGCAGTGCAGTACATTGCAAGGACGGGCTAATCTGTACTGATTTGGAGCTCAGCCAGTGGAAGCCTCCTCTAATCCCTCATTCTTTTTATCAGAGGAGGAGAGGCAAATTTCACTTCTGCACAAGAGGGGAAAAGGAGCTATTTCGTGCCTCACTGACTCCACTGTTTTTTTAGAATGGTTGTCTTCTCTTTTTTTTAGCCCTTATTTCATATG
The DNA here is from genome assembly GCF_001515605.1 of Sinocyclocheilus anshuiensis. Classification (NCBI taxonomy): domain Eukaryota; kingdom Metazoa; phylum Chordata; class Actinopteri; order Cypriniformes; family Cyprinidae; genus Sinocyclocheilus; species Sinocyclocheilus anshuiensis. Next base: position 51,349 of record NW_015549707.1, read on the forward strand.
CTGCATTTTGTGAAAAACTTGCTGCATGTGTATATTTTTTTGCTAGTAGAGGTGGGGAGATACTGTAAAGACACCTTTGCCAATTAGCACATTGGCCCTTAGTTGTCCTGTGTTAACACCATTGCTCTTTCCTGGAAAAGGAAGTCATTAAACTTATTAATGCAGCATTCATCCGTTTATATGCATTGCAAAGTAAAAGCATTCATTACAAAATTCCATTACATTCAGCTGGCCTCCCACTCACAGCAAAACAGAACGTGGGCCGCCCCTGCTGCTCTACAGTGGTAAAACAGATTAAAGACTGTACGCACCTGTTTGGAAGGTGCGCTTGATGTTCCTCTTTTGAGTTTTTGTAACAGCTGTCCGGTACATAGTAGCAAGAGGAAGAGACAACTGTGATATCAAGCAGCTTTCAGCGCTCCACAAGTCAACAGTAACGTCTTTATTAATCTCTCTGCCTCTAAGGCAGCTTTGAGAGGAAACACTGAGTAAATAAAGAGAAATATTTCCAGTCCTAGATAAAGATAAAGGGATTGCTTTTATCTAAACATGAATCAGCTGCAAAAGGGAGCCATAGAGTACCTCCCCAGGGCCGTATGGAGAAAGAGATCATATACTGTTAGCAGCGTTTGGGATTGAGATAAGGAGACTATTGTGCCATCTGCATACACATGCATTCTGAGAACACAAACACTGATATTCATGGGTAATGTAATTAAAGCGTTTGATAACACAGTGCAGTATGTCAAGATCCTGCTGAGTGAAAGGAAGTAGTGTGTGTCAAGTAACAGATATCCTGCGGGGTGAATCGCTCATATTTCCCTGGTCATGTTTCACACGTATCGTCCGCATGTGTACGCACTCAAGGACATAAACTAACGGTCATCAGTCATTGAGGAAATCTCAGACACCTCATCAAATGTGGGTCTTAATGTGTCTTGACAAACTTTCTGACACATACATCTCTGTCCACTGGCAGAAGTTGTCACGTGGAGCGTACAA
>NW_015549707.1:56500-56785 GCF_001515605.1 Sinocyclocheilus anshuiensis
ACAGAAATGTAGAACAAAGTAAACTGGAAAAAAGCTTTATTGTGTCAGTATTTCATTTCACAAAACTTGTAAATCCAGCTGTTCTGATCTATTGAAGTGGGCATTGTAGCCTGCATAAAATGTGTGTACTCTGTGCGTGACGGTCTGTCTGTGCAAATTGGATGTGGACATGATTGACAATCTTTAAGTCCTTGATATCAAACTATATCTAGTGGTCTGTTATTATATGTTCATGCCACATTCACTGTGTATTGTATATAAATTAGCGTATCCTGGTCTTTTTTT
>NW_015549707.1:56802-81485 GCF_001515605.1 Sinocyclocheilus anshuiensis
TAATTACTTTTAAATAATTTTTTTCATACTTGTCGATTTTTTTTTTTGTATACTGCATATATCGGCTGAACTACCGACATAAGATATAAGATATATCTGAACTACCGACATAAGATATCGACATCTGTCGTCAAAAAGTCCTTATTGCTCAACCTCAATCTTTTATTCACTAGTGTAAGTATTTTTTAACATTTGCTTTTTTTGCTGCTTTCTCTCAAGGACAGTTGTGCTACCTCATATTCCTCGCTGGAGTCGAGTCATGAGGGCTTCACTTTGTGTTGCTTCAGGGAGAGTTAGGGATGCACATTCACTTCGGCCTAAATCAAGCCTTGCACATCCCATTGCTTTCTTACTTTTTAGTCATGCTTTTGTTTATTTTTTGTGGATAATAATATTAATAATAATAATAATAATAATAGGATTACAAAATCAAGACGTTGCTATCTAACAGGGAGAGTTAGGGATGCACATTCACTTCGGCCTAAATCAAGCCTTGCACATCCCAATTCTCGCAGTGAACGTTTTTCTTGCTATTTCCGACAGCTCCAGATACCTGTAGCTGCAGCACAGGCAGGCTTGCTGGTCAGATGCTTACCAAGCTGTCAGAGTGCTGTGGAACATGCTTTATAAACAATTACTACACCATCTGCACTGTCAGTGAGCTGTTTAGCATTAGCGTCTCAGTTTCTCTCTCACTCTCTCTTTGTGCATCTCTCTCTTTTTTGTGCTTCTTATTTTTCTTCTTTCTTCTCAATTCATCCAAGCCATGGGTTAATGAAGAGGAGGTTAGGATAGCAGCATGGATTGGTTGTTTGTATGACTTTCTTCGTTTTGATCTTGTTAAGGCCTGGAGCTGTGATGTTTTTTCATCATGGAAGTCTCACAGCGTGAGCGAGCGCTTGTGCACATCTGAACAACAAAACACACTTTTATGAGTTTATTCCAGAGAAGCTCTTACACCATGGCCAGAGGTATTATTGAAACATCGGTAGGGAGAGAAAAAAATATTTGTTCTCAAAGAAAACAAATTCAGAACGTGGACACAGTGGTGCGGTAAATGGAAATAATTGATTTATTTGTTCATTGCAAGTCATTTTTGTTTATTGAAGAAGATTGTTTTCTCTTCTGCTCCACAGGTACATCAGTAACGAGAGTAACTGCAACCGACGCGGACGATCCAGTGTATGGAAACAGTGCCAGACTGGTCTACAGCATTCTGGAGGGCCAACCTTATTTCTCCATCGACCAAACCACTGGTAAGTTAATCAATCCACAATGTCCAGATGGTCATGAATCATTCAAATAATTCAACAAGCTTATTATTATGCTTAGAAATAGGTGTAAGATGAATGTCCCTTCATGTACCAAGACGAGTTTTAGGTGTTAGATCATTTATTATTATTGCAATCATTGCTATTATGATCATCATTACGGGAGGCAGGAAATAAATATTAGAGAAAGACCAAATAAACAAGATCATTTTACCTGAAGGACACATGCAGATGCTGATTTTGTTCTGTAATAGGGCACAAAGCAATTTGCTGCTTCTGATTTAAATGACAGGGCTAGCTTTGAATTCCGTCTGCATTCTGCTTCCTTTTCAACCTTGACTTTGTTTTTTTCCCTAATTGCATTTTCAGCTGACTTGTTAACAGTGTGTCTGTAAGCAACATGATTAAATAATGGTGAAATTACATTAATAAGCAATGAGATGGAAATGAACAGTGCGTAATTTTGAAAAACAACAGACAATAAACAAGTGCTGTATCTGTCCAAATTGTATGTGCATATTAAATGAACAGACTTTAAATATCAGTACTTTTTTTTTCTTATGAGAACACCTTGTGCACTTCATAACCCCGTGCATTTCAATCACTCACTGTCAGCTTTGTCTAAGAATGCAAATGGTCGAGAGAAGGTGCGTAAGCCCAAATTGAGGTGCCGCGTGCGTGGTTTGTGTGATTACTGAACACATGCAGATGGCTTATTCAAGTGAGCCAGATGTTTTAATGAATGTTAATGAAAAATAAGAGGTAAAGGGAAAACAACCATTAGAAACCATTTGACACTTCCAACACCTCGTAGGAAATGAGACACACGTGATAAATAAGTAAACATCATGCACCAATTCATTACTTGGTTAATGGCTTGCAAAGAAAAAAAACAAAATAAATAAATAAATGAAAGGAAAGTAAACCTCCAAATACCTATGGAAATGAATGTTTGTGTTGCCTCGCTTCTGTGATCATCAGGAATTCATTTGAATAGATAATGATAAATCAGGATGACAATAGAATGAGTATTGCAGTGTGCATCAGATTCAGCATTGCACTGCATATGGCGCACACACACAGCTGCATCCAGCACTCAGGGAGGCCTGCGTTTCTGTATTCCTATTGACAATCAGAGCACTTCACCTCTAAAGATGCACCTCCTTAGTTCACTGAAATTATCGTGGTCTGTTGGTCTCCATGACAGAACAAGAAACAAAGACATGTAAGTGCAGCATAAAAAAAGTCTAGCAGACAATGCATGCGCGCTGTAAATTATTCATGCGTAATGGAACCGGAGCTGGCCCTACAACACTCTTACATTTCTTCCTGTAGAATGCCTTTGTTTCCTTAGTTCTTTACTTCTATTATTTGCCAATCTCTTTAATGTAGTTGCTTCTTATTATAGTTTTCGTTTCTTTATACAAAAACCTCATTGATTGTGTAAGATTACATATCTATGAAGATTCTCAGTCATCCAGATGATTGTAAAAATGTCTCATAGAATGTACCGTGTAGCATATTTTTCTATTTATTGAATATCTTTTGTCAATTCTCCAAGTGACTTCATCAGGATGAGGGTGATTTCCCAGGATTTAAGCTTGTTGTACATCATAGCGTCATAAGACGCGCAAATTGCAGTGGGAATCGCCTCCACAATGGTAAAAACCGTGGTCGTAGTGTGAATTGGGGGAAACGTCTGGGGTAAAGATGAAAGGATAGTGTTAAATGGCGGGGAATCTTAATCTACACCCAATGAAACCATGCAAAGCATCTACAATAAATAGGAAAAATAAGTCTGGATGCTTTAAAAAAATATTTATCAGCATTATAAGCTAATAAATAAATAAATGTGTCATAGCTTTTTTTTTAAACACAGAATATTTCATTTTATGATACTTTGGGTTTTATTGTTAGAGTAGATTACCTGTGGGTTTTTTGGGGTTGTATTTATTTATTTATAAATCAATGATGGTGCATATAGTATTAAAGATTGAAAGAGACAGACAGCATAATTCGCATTCAGTCGGAATATAAACGACTCCAGGTGCTGGGACAAATCCTCAGCAAACAAACAAGCTAATTTGCAATGCCAAATGAAAGCAGCCCAGGCAAAGCGTGGCACACACTAAACTGGTCGGGGTGTCAAGGACAAGGGAAGAGCTAACAGATTTTGCAAACTGCAAACCTCAGAATGTACAATGGCATGTTTATTTAGACGTTGTTCAATTTGAATAGCTTATTCTTATGTATTTATTTTTCATATCAAAAAGAATTAAATGAGAGATAGTTTCAGTGCATTCTTTTGTTGTTTTGTTCTTTATAATACTGAATTATTATATGTAAATTCATGTATTTATTGTTATTGCTATAGCAATCATTAGGGTGGCTCTGGCAGGGATGGATCGTGAGATGAGGGAAGAGTATCTTGTTGTCATTCAAGCAAAAGACATGGGAGGTCACATGGGTGGGTTGTCAGGAACCACCACTGTGACAGTCACTCTTACTGATATCAACGATAACCCACCAAAGTTCTCAAAGGGTAAGAGAGACCCTCTTTTATTGACTATATAAAATACTATATGCTACAGTTCAAAAGTTTGGGGTCAGTAAGAATTATTTTTAAATTAATGCATTTAATCAGCAAGGATGCAGCAAGGATGCAGCTTTTCGCTTCGGAGCCAGGCGACAACATCGTTCTGCTCCTACCAAACTGCTTTGTGTGTGACGAGTCTAGCGCGCTTTCGGGAGCTTTTTGTGTTGGCGGACGGCGCTTCAGTGGTGGTCGTTCCTGTGTCGAGTGGGTTGCGCACTTCAGGCTGCACTACCCCCTGTCGTGCTGCAAGCGGCCATTTCCCCTTTGCGTCTCAGCACGTAAAATAGCATTTCCCTAAAAGAGCCAATTTCTCTAAAAGAGTAACCCGTGCGTTTCTGGATGCGGTCGTTACCTGGCGCCGGGTGATGGTCACGATCGCTGCCTCACATGTCTGGGCATTAAACACGCTGAGGTGGCTTTCGCGGATGAGTCATGTTCCCATTGCGGGAATCATCTATCTCGGAGCTGCGGGCCAGGCTCCGTTTCCTCCAGGGAACGGTCTACGATCTAGTGTTCGTCCTGGCGGCAGCCAGGAGTGGATTACTTCGGGCAGTAGCACGGGCGGTCTGAGGGTTACAGTGGTGGCAAACCCCTCAGGGAACCAATCCTCGGGGGACCATCACTCCTCTAGCGCGTCGCAACCAGTCGAGCCGCCAAAGGAACACGCTGGGCCCTCTTCAAAGAGCGTACCAGCGGTATCCTTCGGTGCTCCTCCCGACGACCGGATGTCGATCACTGCATCAGAGGAAGAGCTCTCTGGAGAGGAAGATTTGGCTGCGCTGCCGCCCTCCGGGACGGTGGCAAGGCCTGAATCGGATCCAGAGATGTCAGCTGCTGCCTCCACCCATCCGCCGGCCGCAGCACCCCAGCCTGCTTGTCGCCGAGGGCAACCCCCTGCGTCCGCCCCTGCTCCTGCGCCGCATCCCCAGCAGCCTCCAGCAAGCGGCACCATGGAGCTGGGCGTAGGCAGGCCAACCCACCCGTCCAGGCCCCCGTCAAACCTGTCGGTGAGCGAAAGAGCAAGAGGCCCCGGAGCGGGCGACCCAGAGAGGGAGGAAGCTGCTCTTTGAGGGATGGTGAAGGCACCTCTCCCTCCCATGGAGCAGGGCCGGGTGGAGAATCTGGAAAATCTCGACGAGAGAGCAGTTTTCTATGTCCCTGGGTCCCAGGAGTGCACGGAGAGTCGTGGACGGACCACACTCATCCTCCTACATCGCCAGCAGGCAGCAGCGGGCGGTTCAAGAGCGTCAACAAAGGCCCTACTCAAGCACCCTCTGCCAAACTGTGGAACCAGGTAAGCGTTGCACCGCACACTCAGACCCCTCTTTGGTTCGCTCATAAGCCGCCCAAGTTGGGTCCCTGCGTTCCACCTCGCTACCCCACTGCGGGTACGGCGGTGGTTCCGCTGGTCCCGCTTGCACGGTATCTAGGTGCCTGGCTAGTGCTACCCAACCCGTCTCGTTGGCTTCTGCGGACCATCAGCCTCGGCTATGCGATTCAGTTTGCCCGGCATCCCCCCAAGTTCAGTGGCATCTGCTTCACAACAGTGAAGGCGGCCGATGCTCCTGTCTTGCGTGTGGAGATCACAGTCCTACTGGCGAAGGATGCGATAGAGCCGGTCCCTCCAGCCAATATGAATACAAAGCGGTGGGTTACGACCAATCTTGGATCTGCGTGTCTTAAACCGGGCCCTTCGCCGGTTACCGTTCAAGATGTTGACGCAGAAACGCATCTTCGGGTGCATCCGTCCCCAAGATTGGTTTGCAGCGATTGTCCTGAATGACGCATACTATCATGTGTCGATCCTTCCACGCCGCAGACCATTTCTGCGGTTCGAGTTCGAAGGACGAGCATATCAGTACGAGGTCCTGCCCTCCGGGCTGTCCCTGTCGCCCCGTGTCTTCACGTAAGTTGCGGAGGCAGCCCTTGTTCCCCTGAGAGAACAGGGCGTTCACATTCCCAACTACCTCAACGACTGGCTCATACTAGCTCAGTCTCAGCATCAGTTGTGCACACTGGGACTTGGTGCTCTCGTACCTCAGCCGCTTGGGCCTTCAGGTCAACTGGGAAAAGAGCAAACTCTCCTGGGAGAGAATCTCTCTTCTCGGTATGGAGTTGGATTCGGTCAAACAGACAGCACACCTCACAGAGGAACGTGTGCGGTCGGTGTTGAACTGCTTGAATTCATTCAAGGACAAGACAGCGGTCCCACTGAAACTATTTCAGAGGCTCCTGGGGCATATGGCAGCTGTAGCGGCAGTTACACCGCTGGGGCTGCTTCATATGAGACCGCTTCAGCACTGGCTTCATGGCCGATTCCCAAGGTGGGCGTGGCAACACGGCACTCACCAGGTCCAAGTTACACCGGCCTGTCGCCAAACCTTCACCCTGTGGTCAGACCTTGCGTTCCTCCGGGCAGGAGTGCCCCTAGAACAGGTCTCCAGGCATGCTGTGGTTTATACGGATGCCTCCACCACTGGCTGGGGGGCCATGTACAATGGGCTCGCAGTGTCAGGGGTGTGGACGGGCCCCCAACTGCACTGGCATGTCAATTGCCTAGAGTTGTTAGCGGTGCGCCTTGCCTTGAACCGTCTCAAAGGGCGCTTACGAGGCAAGCACGTGCTTTTCGGAGCCACTCAGGTAAACCTGTTTGCCTCTCCAGAAACCTCTCACTGCCAGTTGTTCTACAGTTCTACTTGTTCTACAGCTGGCACACAGCTGGCCACGGGGCCTGCGCAAGTATGCGTTTTCCCCAGTGAGCCTTCTCGCACAGACGCTGTGCAAGGTCAGGGGGGACGAGGAGCAGGTCCTGCTTGTGGTGCCATATTGGCCCATTCGGACCTGGTTCCCGCAACTAATGCTCCTCGCAACAGCCCCTCACTGGCAGATTCCTCTGAGGAAGGATCTACTGACTCAGAGATGGGGCACCCGGTGGCACCCGCGTCCAGACCTCTGGAAACGTCATGTCTGGTCCCTGGACAGGAGATGGAGGTTCTTGGTGACCTACCCCAAAAGGTGGTTTAGACCATCACTTCAGCAAGAGCACTGTCTACGAGACACGCTTACGCCTTGAAGTGGAACCTGTTCGTCGAGTGGTTTTCTTCTCGTCAAGAAGACCCCCGGAGATGCCCGATCAGGGTTATGCTTTCCTTTTTGCAGCAAGGGTTGGAGCTAAGGCTGTCTCCCTCCACCCTTAAAGTCTATGTCGCTGTGATTGCTGCTAGCCATGACCCCGTGGAAGGGAAGTCGGTAGGGAAGCATGACCTGATCATTAGGTTCCTTAGGGGGACGAGAAGGTTAAATCCTCCCCGGCCCCTCTCCATACCCTCTTGGGACCTGTCTCTGGTGCTTAAAACACTGCAGCAGGGCCCACGAAAACCTGGTATGCGTTGCACCGGCTGCCTTTTTATGCTCTTTTAATAACTTAGTTATTGTTGATTCCAACATTCACTAATGTATTATTTAAATCAAAAGTTCAATCACAAAAGTTTTATTAATGTTATTTAATGGACGTGAGCTAACATGGACTAACAATGACAAGTTATATTTTATTAACATTAACAAAGATTAAATATACTGTAACAATGTATTGCTCATTGTTAGTTAATGTTAGTTAATGCATTAAATATAGTTAACAAATGGAACCGTATTGTAAAGTGTTACCCAAATTTATATTTCTTTGTAAGTTCTTTCATTCATCAAATAATTCTGAAATAATGTCATTATTTCTGCAAAAAAAATAAAAAATAATAATAAGCAGCACATTTTTTTATAATTATATTAAATCAGCAAATTAGAATGATTTCTAAGGATCATGTGACACTGAAGACTGAAATTACTGACCCCAAACATAAAATAATTGATTACCATTTGTTGTCTAATATTTAAGCTATTTTGTTGTTTCTCTGAGTGCTATTTGTCACCTGATAGACCAGATCTTCTGTGTTCTTGTACTTCATATCTAAAGGCTCTTATGAGTTCACTATTGCTGAGGATCTTGGCATCGGGAAACCTGGAGGAAGAGTAAAAGCGAATGACAGAGACATCGGGGAAAATGCTAAATCAACTTACAGCATCATAGGTGGAGACGAGAGGGATGTCTTTGAGATTGTCACTGATGCTCAGACACAGGAGGGAATCCTCAGACTCAAGAAGGTAAGACCAGAAAAGTAGGCTTAAAGTGCCATAGGGACTCTCTAACAGTTGTCTGTTACAGGATCGTCACTGGGCTGCATATTATGAAAAATATGAATAGTGGCTCATTACCGTTGACAAATGGCTGTTAATATTGCAGAGACAGAACCTCTCAGTATGTATTGCAGGGGTCAGAAACCTATTTGACACGGTGTGCCATTTTAAATGTAATTTCAAACACTGTGCCATACCCTCCAAAAAGAAAGAATTAATCATGCAAATTAATTAATTATGCAAATTACCGCCTTAGTGTTCAGTGTTTTACTATTTTTTTTAATGTTGGCTACATTATTTTCACTGGTGTTGTTGTGTTTGTTGTTCCCAATGAGTTATGTGTCATGTGGTGATAAGTTGAGTGCATCTTTTTGTATAATTATATAGTTGTTAGAGTCACAGTCATTCTGCTTTGTGTAGTGAATAGATTGTGTAGGTCTGGTTGTAAAACTCAAAAAAGATAGCAGTAACTTATTTTTATTTTTTTTATTTTTTTTAGCAAAAAGCAACAAATAAAAATAATCTGATGAAATAGTAAAGAAAATAGTGTTTGGCTTCCCATTCAGCTCGTAACAAAATAATACAGTTTACAGGTTGCAATAATTACAGTAGATTGACATGCCAGTGCAAGCAGTTAAGTATTTTTAAAATACACACCTAAAATAAAATAAATGTAATAAATGGGTAAGGTGTCTGACCCCTGCTGGGTACTCTCTTTTTGCAATAACTAGATTTTCTTAGAGATATTTTTTTTTAGTTTTACAACAGCTGAAAATGCACACTTAAGAGTCTTTGTACACCTAAAATTGGAAGTAAAACTGCAGTCCAGGTGTTCTGAGGTTTGAGAACTACTGTAAGTCTGAACCCCTTGACTTTCTGTGCTCAATTCTCAGCTCTTGTGTAGCAGCGTATATTTGCATATGGGATGGCCATTGTATGCAAATGAAGAACCCTTCATGGTGGATGAGAGGACAATGAAGCCCTTTTATCTTACAGGAGCATCTACAGTGCAACTGTGCAGCAACAATTCTGCACAAACAATGTGACAAAAATATGGGAAAATGTGCACGATAAATTTGTCATTTGTTTTCCATTACATATCTAACATATACCATGTTAAAAGTGTAAATGATGACTGCACTTTATGATGTGAACAACATAATGAGTGTCATGTGGGAATTAGTCTCGAGGACTTGGGCATGATCTCTATTAATATGAAGAATTATACCAGAATTAAACAAATGATGTGCCTTAAATAATCTGCATTATTCAACAGTTTGATACATCATCCTCAACCACAATTCTCCGTAATCTGTTGTGTGTATTTTAGATATAAAAACACATTTGCCTTTATTTTGTGCAACACACTTAAAATAATCATTTAAAAGCTCTATAATTAATAAATAAATAACAAAATGAATATAGTAATAGTAATTAGGGGTGTAATGGTACACAAAAAATTGTGATTCGGTATGTATCTCAATTTGGAAATCAGGATTTGGTATGTTTTTTGGTACAGCAGGGGATTGTTTTTTTATATTAGAAAGCAGTTTACTGAACAAACTGTTGATTTGTCTTTAAAATAAAATAGTCTGTTGTTACAGCTGCAACACTCTTCATGCTGCAGTTTATGGTGCTGTCGTAAATGGGGGAGATTTGAAGTTTTGGATGCAAAATATTTGAGCAAAACATATATTTAAGTCAGTCTGTGATATCTAATGCTTTATATAAAGCATATTTTATAAGACATTTTTCCCACAGCAGCTCACTCTATGTCCTGCTTTTCATTTTCAGATGCATTTGCAACATCAAAGTATGTCGAAATGAAATGTATTGATCTAAATCTAAATCTAATTTGAAAATATATTGATATACCTTACAAACAGAATTTCTAAGTTCATTTCATACACACAGTACTTGTGCACATGTAGTGGTTAAAACAATGCTGAATTTATTCGGTACACATGCATACTGAACTGGAAGACCCATCCAAAAATGTTTGGTACAAATATGTAAATTGTAACGTTGAAAGAAAGGGAAGAAAATGTAGAGACAAAGCGAGAAATAAAAAAAGCAGTCATTTGGTTTGTCCCAGGTCTCTTACAGCTGAATGCGTAATGGCATGCCTGTTTTTCCCCGTCTTCTCATCCCATAGCACTTGGCCTGGAATCTGTTGTCTGCATTACTAATAGCATGATGGATGGCATTGCATGAGAAAAACAGGCAATCAACAGCCCACTTCCCGCTAACCTCTATACCTCCAGACGGTGCCTGAGTTCAAGAGAGCAGAACAAGCTTGTAAAGCACACAACCCTTATTTTTCCTCAATTTTTTTGCACCTGCCACTGTGCACAGATACACATTTTCCGCAGGCGCTGGTGCTGAGCCGACGTGCGCCAACTATCATCTGCAGCAAGTTGGCCGATGCAGCCCTCACCAACAATTAAAATTTGATTTAACTTCTGCTAAATATTGAATGGTCATGACCAAAAAGCCTTTGTAGCAAGGTTAAACATATTGATCTGAGTGAGATGCCACAGGCTCAGACAGTCAAGATACCGCTTTGTTGTAAAAGGATGCATGCTTTCATCCCCCACCCCCCTAGGCTGTGGTGGTGTTGGAAGAGGGTTGCTATACTTCCCCCGCTGCTGATCTTTGATGCTTCTAAACGTCCCTGTAAACATACACACTCACACCATGCTGGGAGTTTTTAGGTGCTTTCAAACAGGCACATATATATGTGGTAAAATCAGGCACAGCCATGTGGTTCAGTATGCGTTCAGGCCACATGAAAGCCTGAATTGCATCATCTGGAAACGACGTAGGTCAAGTGACAGCCGTAGTCATATTCAGGCCTTTCCGCACAATGAGTGCCAAAATGGAGACCCAGAGGGATGCAGAAGTGCCAATCTCACTGTAGAGAGTCAAATGGCATGCATGACTATCAAAAGAATGAGGGGTTGGCATGATATTTTTAGATGGAACAGATTTGCAGTGTCTGAGATGAGAGGAGCTTGTTTCAGTCTTGCCAATATACAAAGCTGCATTTGAATGACGTTTTCAAAAATCTCAACTACAATTAAATGGTAACATTTCAAGCATGTTGCATGGTAAAAGAGATAACTTTCTTTCTTTCTTTCTTTCTTTCTTTCTTTCTTTCTTTCCATATGTGCTGTTTTATTTACCATTTGTTTTTTATATTTAAGACATAAAACTCTATGAACTGTCACCAAAATTCAATAGTCTCGAACAGCACTGACCTTTTCCAAAGCAAGCAAGGTGCCAGAATGCAGCCTGTTCTGAATTTTACATCCTAGGGAAACTTCTGCTTGTAAAGTCCTACTGAAAGGTGCAGTGTTATTTGCACAACCTAACCATTTTTCCTTTTTTTTTTTCCATTTTACAGAGTTTCAGGTGCTACATAGAAATTTAGTTCTGTGATTTCTTTATTTCTCCGCACTGAAAATTGTATTGTTTAGATGCTTTCAATCTTTTAATAGAAATAGTAGTGAAAAAGACAGGAAACTATTGGAAGAGAGAGGACTGATGGGAAGGGTCATACTGTTTCAGAATTCTAGCTTTGAAGGAGCTAAGGAGAGAATGAAGTAAAGGTGCACCAGTCAACTATATCAAGAGCTCTGTATTATGCTGTAGTGTATGAGAGAATGACACAAAAAGAAGTACTTTGTGACAGCACATTTGGAGTTTGCCAAAAAGCCTAATAGTGAAAGCAATGAAGTGAAAAAAAAGAGATTTATGATTTTTAAAGAATGGTTGGACTCACACAGATACACACAAACAAATCAGTAAATACACTACCCCTCAAAATATTTTTTTAAAGAAATTAACAATCACACATTGTTGTTGTTGTTGCAAAAATAAAGGTAAAGAGTATAATTTCAAAATATATTTTAAATAAATGGCTTTCTTATAAACTTTCTATTAACCAACATGCAACATTGCTAATAATAGGAAATGTTTCTTGAGCACAAAATCAGCATATTGGAATGATTTCTGAAGCATTGTGTGACACTGAAGACTTGAGTAATAATTAAAAAAAAATCAGTTTGTTGCTAAGTCAAACACAGGTTGTTGTTAAATTGTTTAAATTACTAATATAAAGAAATACTTTTGCCATAATGCTGCCTATGCAGCACAAACAATATTTCTTTTGTTTTTACATTTTATTTTATTGTATATACAGTGAAATGACAGACAAAGGGTCTCAAGACTAGCGGAGGGTCTGAATACTTTAAAGGAACGTTTTTTTACCTCCTGTGTTTTCCTCTCGACATGACTGTAGCAGCAAGGGAGGGGTGAAAATAAAATGAAATAAATTCCTCCCTATAGCTTTGTGGACTGAAGCAGACAGAGGTACATGGGCTGTTCTCATCCGGGTGCCCTGTTGTCAGCCGCACTGACTTCAAAGCGTGCTGATAGAGGAACTCCAGCTGCTCTTCTCTCCCAGCTGGGGCTGCTCTCGGCCCGGCTCCAGTGTCCACCTGACCTCCCTTGTGGGACGGAAGCTTTTTTTTTTTTTTTTTTGATAACATAAGCAAATTCTTCATTCTACTACCTCAACTAATTCCTATAGCCTGTTTCTTTTTCATGTGTACTTCAGCGGTCAGTTCTAGTTTAGTTTCTGTCAATAAAAGAGCAAAGGGGGGACTTGAGCCATTTTTCGAGTTCAAATGAGGTAGAGAGAGATGTGATTCAGAACACAATGAAAATACCATGAATTTTTTACTAGATGAAAATATAAAACGGCGCTCTGTGTCAAGTTCTCTTCACTGTGGCATGTATGTACACAGGTGGGGTGAACATGGGGCCTTTCCTCTGAAATCACAAATATTTATCCTGGAGTACAAATAATTCCCAAATTGTATTTTATCTGCTACTTCAATAATACCTCACCACTGGATAATTGCCTCGGAGAATACATTAACAATGTTAACGTCATGGTATCGTGGGCAAGGATTAATTTTGTTTTCAGACAACAAACACAAATTGTATTTTTCATGATTTCTTAACAATTTGCAATGCAGTCCTTGTGTTTCCATTAGATTAACCTTATTTGCAGCCTCATTTAAATCCCAAACACATGCTGTCTCTGCCACAAATTAATAACACATCCCACGCTCCAGGTGAAAGTGTGGTTATTGCTACTAAATATTATTTTTGTTCACCCTGCTATTGGGCTCGCAGCAGCTTAAATCTTATCCGTTGCAAGGTGGGAGGAAGCCGGTGCAATTACAGTCAGTCCTGCAAGCCCAGCAAACTGAGTCTGCTAAAACCAGGAAACTGTTTGTCTTTGTTTTGTGCCCATTAATAATAAACATCTCTCTTTTTCTCTTGTTTTCCAGCCTCTGGACTTTGAGTCCAAAAAATCCTACAACCTAACAGTGGTGGCGACCAACATACGTGCCGATTCGATTACGGGTGGGCCCTACATGGACCAGGCCACGGTCAAAATCATCGTTGAGGATGCAGATGAACCCCCTGTCTTCACAAAGTTTACTTATCTCTTCGACGTGCATGAAAACGCTGCAATCAGCACAGTCATAGGAGCGGTAGCGGCGAGAGACCAGGACGCTCCACACAGCCAAGTCAGGTAAAGGCAATCATTTCTAGCCCACGTGACCTCTGTTGTCCTCCTTGGCGAAATTAGGCCAAAACAGCTTCTTCATTAAACCAAGAGAAGAAAAGCTCAAGCTTCTGCATCAATCTAATATCCAAGTGCTCCTTCACCGCTGCATCCTACCAGCCATTAAATGCTGCTGATGAAATTGCCTGTAGAGGTGCATTTGCATTCAGACTAAATGGAGCTCTCACCTCCACAGAATTGGTTGTACTGGGAAAGAGAGAGGGAGAGAGATAGGACAATGACACAATAAGATTCCTCCCCTTCCTCTCACTGATGTATTTCACTTCTGTGACTTCCTACTTGAAAAATTACAAGGGCACCTTCAGTATAGGTTATACAGCCAATTTCTCTCAGCCAAACCTAGCATTCCATTAATTCTCCAGTGACTTGCCATGTTTCAGGGACAACATGCAACAGGTTGTGTAATTACACAGGGAACTGGGAGCAGGGGAGAAATCAGAGATTGGGTTTCAACGCTGCAATGGAGTTTACACCAAATGAGCGTTCTCATGTGTGTGATATATTTATTCCAGTGCTGTGCAATATATCGAAATAACATTGAAATGGCTTAGTAGGATTATTTTATTGCAAAGGCTGTTTTAATTAAATATATGCACTGTGTTTCAAAGTGAAGTGTGCCGCTGTGTTATTTTATACATAAGCAACTGCTCCGCAGCATTTGTTTTATAGTCATATCGAATTAATCAAAATAGTGAGAATGTTGCTTATGATAAACCAAGTATAAAATTGTAAAGAGTGTGAACACCCAATTTCTTACCAAATTGTTCAGCCCTAAAAGGTGGTTAGCATTAAGAGTATGTTTGATTTTTGAATCATTCTTATTTTATATACTGTCAATATTTTATATTCAAGTCCTATTCAAGTTTCATTTGAAAACAGAAATCCAATGTCCATGTCCTCAAAAGTTAATGTCTCTCTTTTGCACAAAAGCTGTTTGTTCTACATTGTAGTGTACTTGTTTATGTCGCTTTGTATTTCATAGCTATTTTCTTTGGCTGTTGCTTCAAAATATGAGATATCGTCATTTCAGAGTGATTTAAATGTTCCAGCTGTGACATCTGTGCATAGTCTGCATTATTAGGAAGAAATTCTGTGGCATTTGCTGTTCGTTGTTTTTTTCCTTCTTTCTTATATCTTTCCTGGATTGGTCTGACTGGTCTGACATGCAGGCTTTTCATATTGATGCGTTTGTGTTATTTGGAAGATGAATTACTTCTATCCTGAGGCCATTGAGTAGATTGTGTTAAGCTAAACAACACAAGGTTGTTTTAAGCATTAAGAGATGAATTATCTTTTCGAATGTGATCAAATTATTTTTTGTTGTTTGACTTTTTTGCTGAATTTTGAACCATAAAGTGGTAAAGTTGCATGTCTTCCCAAGCAGAGCAGAAGGGTTGAAGTAATTTTAAAAGCTAAAAGCCACTTAGGAAATGAGAAACCAGATTTTAACTAGATGACTGACTTTATTTGGCAAATAACCCATGCAGAATTTCATAGAGAAATAAGATAACCAGACCTCACCTCAAATGACACAATTTCTGCTTGAATACAGCTAACTGTGCATATCGGTGTGGTTGTCACACCAATAGGAGAAGCAATCAAGGTGAAACAGGCAAGAATACAAAAAAAAAAGTGCAATTATGGCTTTTAAAGGACTCTGGTTAAATTAAAATGTCAGTTTTAATCGCAGCTCGACATGGAAACAGTAATTCACAGAAACATTGTTTCACATCAGTCTGACCTCTCAGACCATTCCTACCTTCAGCCTTCCTATCTCTCTCTCTCTACTTTTAAGATTGCAGGATTTCTCTTGTTATTGTGAAACTGACGTGCATCAAATAGTGCCAAGCTGTGTCCAAGTTCAAATTAGCCCTGTTAGGAGTATTGTCTATCTGTCAAAAGAAGTGTGGGTGTAATCAGCGGGGATCTTTTAACCTTCTCTGACAGAAGTCCCTCTGGCTCCAGATCTTGTTGTGGCACCTGATATCTAGCATATGCTAATACATGGTGACTGCTCTTGATGGTGATTGTGTTATACTGATGTACGCTGTACTTATAGAGGAGGCAGAGTCATTTGATTTGGTTACTGCACATTTACAGGCTGCAGCCTACTGGAAAATATTTGGTACAGTAGAATAAATTGTGCTTCTGTGAAAGTCCTCTTAATTACTCTTTTACCCGACATAATAACTACATGGCAAAAGGCCTAGAGAACATGTTCTATCCTGTGCTTTTTTAGTGAGAAAAAAAAGAAAGAAGAAAAGAAAAAAAATGATTTTTAAATTAAAAATAGTATTATTAAAAACTAATGCCATCACAAAAACGAATTCTTCTTCTTCTTCAGTCATTTTCATTGCTTACGTAATTTAATGAAATGGTTACACTTTACATTAGAGTCCTCAGGTTGCAGTATAATTACATAAGCAAATAGGGCTGCTGAGTAATACTAATCAAGAACATACACTTCATATGTAATTATTTTGTTGAGTGACTTGTAATTAAATGCTGTTTTTTGCTGCCATTAATTATATTAACATGTAAGATGTGGATTGGCTCTTAGAGTTATAAAAAATGTGGTAATGTATAGCATACACTGTGAACATATTTGAATACATACATTTCATAAATACAAAAATAATAATAAATGTTTGTTATTCAGAAATGTCTGTCTATGGAAACAAGGTATTTTAATCAGCCTGTAATTTATTTTTTTATTTTTTTTAGACGTGAGGAGTTGTATTTAATACTGTAAATGCAAAATATCAAAATCCGAAACTGCATACTTAATCAAGATAACCTTTGAACCCTTTAAATGTTTTTTTTTTTTTTCACCCTTAAAGAACCCCATGGAATAATTAATTACAGATTTGATTGTTTGTTTCTGCTTTTTCTCCCACTACATTCCCCACTGTAACTTTGTCAGTTTGATTGACACATAGCAGAACATTTCAGGGTCTGTCTCTCAGTGGTACGTGGAGCTGTCAGAGCTTGACTGAAATCCACTCAGCCTCCTGGAGACTGTTCCCAGGTGGGAATGCTGTCTGGCTGCCTGCACAGCAGTAGAGCACTCCTCCTGGACTTCCACCCTCAGTCTCAGGATCTCCACCACGGCTGAACATTTTCCTCACGTTCACTATCCAGACCAATTAATTATTTCTTTTTTTGTTATTTTACTTTATTTATTTATTTATTTTACAACTCATTCCTCATCCACTGGGGCCTTCTTAAATGTTATACTTCACACTAATGTTTGAGAGAATGCCCAAGTAGACTTTACCCTGATTATTCCAAGATTAGTCAATTATACTGTAGGTGCATATGAACTAGGTTGAATATAAATGTTATATATTTATGTGTGGAATGTCAGATTTTTTGAACTATGATCAAACGGATATCTTTAGAAAAATAATTGAAACGATTTATGATAATCATGAGATTTATAAAAAAAATGTTATATTATTTCTTTGGGTATGCTTTTATTGGTTTATGTCAGCCACTGACTAATATATATATATATATATATATATAATCTCGTATACTAAAGAATATCTCTCTCTTTCTTTCTCTGTTTTTCCTCTACAGTCACAACAGATAACTTTTTGGATCATTTTACCCCATATACTAAAATGATTTTATTCTCTCTCTCTCTCTCTTTGTTTTTCCTCTACAGGTATTTTATTGATAGACACACAGATTTAGAGAGGCAGTTTAACATTAATGTTGATGACGGGAAGATCACATTAGCTAAACCTCTGGATAGAGAGACGGATATGTGGCACAATATCACAGTGACAGCCACCGAAGTTCGTAAGTACAATTTTCCTTTCTTCCTCTTCTCGATTGAAACATTAAATGTTTTATGTTTCAAAATAATTGTATAACAATATCAAAGAGATTGTTACAGTAATGCGCAAAGAGATCATTCAAATCTGTGTAGAGGCACTTCACACCAATAAAAATTACACATCACAGTTAACATCTTTGTTAATTATGTAACAGGATTTACAATGGAGAAACAAATGCAGGTATATAAAGGCACAAAGATAAAAAGGCCAAAACCTGGGCTCTAACTATAAATGAACCATAACAGCTAATGTAATAGAAGCTTTACCTCAGGTACTAATTTACCGTCAGCAGATTTTAAGGTGCTAAAGTTTCCTCTCAGAAACCGAAGACAGAAATCTTACTGAATTAAACTGCTCAGCAGTTAATTTCATGGACATCTAATGAGTAATGTCTACTCACGCCAGAGCTGTTTGCTGTACATAACAGATAAAAGAACATCTGTTGACTGGATAAAGAACTTATTAAACACAAGCTGTGGACCAGAAATAAACATTGCACAAGACATCCATAAACCTCGAGATTCATTTTGATTGGCATGTACAGCTACATTATTCAGATAATAGAGCCAAAAATATTTCCCTGGAGGAGGAAAAAATACTGTTGTCATATACAATTAACATAAGATGTCTTTGAGCTCAAAGAGCTGAATAAACATAGCAACATTGCATGTGAAGTAAAGCGTGCAAAATGTTCATCTTTCTCAGTGTTTTAACATGATGACCAACAAATCTGGATTTTTTTTTGGCTGATGCCTCTGGTGAAACAGAATTTGAACAGAAATGTCTGTACAGCATGCCTATGAATATGAGTCAGCGCTACTGCATTATGTTGAAACGTCTGGTCAAGGCTCATAAGCTTCTTTCCTTATTTTATTTAAGAAAGGGTGATCAAGGAGCGAAATTAATTGACAGGTCAAATGCTGTTTGCTGTTCTAAGTGTCACACAATACAGCAGTATGCCCTGAATTGCCCGTAAGCTGTTAAGGTACCATGTCATGTGCTAAAGCCAAACGAATAGATAATTGCTTTAAAAGTCAGCGGTTGCAACCCTAATTAAATACAATCATTTACATGGGTCCTCAAAAGGGACTGCGAATTACTGCCAATGAATAATTCCAATGAAAAGTTAATCTAATTAAATTGCCCTTTATTGTCTTCTAGACTTCAGCTGCCACCGTTTTATTAATATTCATTTTTTTAACCTTCATGTATAAAACATGCACCTGTACAGGGGATTTCAAAAGCACTTTGAATGTGTTTTTTTTTTTTCACCGTAATCCTGTTTTGCATACTTGATAATGTCTAAAGCTCAGACTGATGCTGCGTCTCATCTGTCTCTCCATCAACCCAGAGGATGGGAGAAAAAAAAAGGAGAGGAAGAGAGAAAAAGAAATAGTTGTGAGGCAGAAAATAACTGGGTCATTGTATTTACCTGGGATTTGCAATAGGTCCCTTCTATATTTGGCCGCTGCACTTCTCTTCTCCGTGTTTTAATAGCTTGTCTCTTTTCATATTAGGAAACCACAGCCAGATTTCCAGAGCCATAGTGGCAATCAAAGTGCTGGACATAAACGACAACGCCCCTGAGTTCGCCACCGAATACGAAGCCTTCCTTTGTGAAAATGGCAAACCTGGACAGGTAAGAGGGCATCGATCAGGCCCGCCAGCAGCATCTCCCTCTCACAGCTCCTCCGTAACGATCAGCCGCGGTAAATTACAGCCTATTGATTTAAGAGAGATAAGTAAGAGACAACTGGGTGGCCTTTTTTAGCCACTCTCTCTCCCTCCCTCTGCAGAAAATGAAAACAATCAGATCCATTCAGGCCCGGTCAGAGCCTGCATCTCTCTAGCCGACATGCAGTGTCTGTGACTAACAGTATCAGTATGTACTTCCTCATCCTCCGCCCTCTAACACAGTCACTGTAAGAACATTCTCCATCCATGTGGGGAAAAGAATGACCGGGACGGCTGGGTCCTGCTTTTCAGCGAGCTGTAAATCATAAAGAAAAAGAACGTCTTGAACGGGGGTGGCAGATATATAGATGGACTTGGCACAGAAAAGTGGGCTGCCAAAGCCTGCGCCCCTTAGCTTAGGGTCTCTGCTTTTATGAGTGAATGGGACAGATTTTTCATCCCGTGTTGGCTGCTGTCAGTGTCTGGCCTCATATGATGTCAAAAGTAGAGTAATGGATGGCTGGTCCTTCTCTTTGTGTCTGTGTCCACAGGTGATTCAAACCATCAGCGCCATGGACAAAGACAATCCTTCCCAGGGACACACTTTCCACTACCGCCTGGAGATGCTCAACAATCCCAATTTCACCATCAAAAACAATTTAGGTATGTTCATCTACATCTAAAAAATTTTTCCCAACATCTCCCAATTTTATGTTTTAGCCACCAATACTGTGATGCGCACATATTGTGATTGGGAAATCATTAAGATTTTTGGAAAGAAATTCACAAAATACAAAAGATTATTGGAAACTGTGTTTACCATGTCTCCGGTTGTATATCTTTTAAACTCTGATGTTGTTGTAAATCGTTTTGGTGTATATTTTTGGGAAGGCAAAAGGGTATTTTATTTTATTTCTCTCTGTTATGCTTTGTTCCTATTTAGATCTTAGTATATACAGTATGTGCTGCTTTGAGATCCTGGTACCATTGTTTTGTTATTGAAAATCAAAGAAAAAAAAAACTATTTAGGTAAGACTGACATATGACTATGAAACACAGCAGGGAAATAAGAATGAGATGAACACTGAGAGAGCGAGAGGCATCTGTAAGCTCAAACATTGTGTGTCAAGCGCAGTCCGGAGGCATGCATTTGAAGGGGAAATCTGGTGGAATTAGTGTACCCAAAAGTTAGCAGATGCACAATTGTCTGGACATCAGCTATTTTGTAATCCCCGGTGCATTTGGAAAGAAAGCAAATGAACAGAATCCAAGCCGAGGTTTAGCGATGCAACTCGATGTAGGGTGACTTGCTCAAAGCTGAGGCTGTGCAGCAGATGGTTCTAAAGTTGTTTGCTAAATACACTGATTTTTTTCTTTCTTTTTTGTATAACCTATCCAACCTTCTTTTTCACACTGCGCTCCTGCTGTTCTCGCTGCACAACCTAGTATTGCACTATGCTTTCGAAGACTTGAGGGAGAACTGTATTGATCTAGTTCCATTTGGCATGTGGTCCTATGGCTGACCGTTGAAGGAGCTGTTGTTTTGGCTGCTCACCAAAAAGAGGAAACGTGATATTTTTGAACCAGACGGATCAGACGTTACATCAAAAGAGCTTTGCCTTCCAAGGGACAGTCATGATTTGAATTAATATGAAAGTTAAGAGTGTGAAAGGGAAAGAAATTGTGTATCCCCCTAGTCTCTGTAAAGAGTGGAGTGACAGAAAAGCCATATATAAAGCTAAGGAAAAAATAGATAAATAAAAAAAATAATCATAATAATAACGATTATTATTTTTATTGTTAGTGCTATACACTGTGTAAATATTAAGTTAAATAAAATAAGATTATTTGAATATATTTTACAAGAAAAAACTATTTCTGTCTTTCTGCTTAACTTTTAATTCTACATAAAAATGGCATGTTTAATTCACTGTGTTACTTTATTTTTTCTTGTAATTATTTCTTAAAATGTACTAGCAGTTTCGGAGTTAAAATTGTTTTACCACCATAGGTTTAATTTGAACAAAAACAGAGCCTCGAAAGACTCAAGAGAAAACAATGTTTAAAAAAATAACAATTGTATACCTTAAACTATACTTTATTTTTGTTTATAAAAGGAACCCATAGTTCCAGGTATGAAATAGGAATTTCAGAATTCAAGAATAGCACATCAAAGAACTAGTATCAATTATGCTAAAGAAGTTGTTATTAAAATGAGTGTATGTTAATATACAAAGCAGATTATTATGGTAAAATTTGAATTATTTAGTCTTCTGTTTGTTTATGTGCTGTGATACAAGGTAGACAGTAAAGATGTAAAACATAAAAGAGGTTTATGATAGGGAGAAATTATTTTTGTTGTTGTTATAAATTGCATGTGATGGGTTGTATAAAGTGATCAAGTGCACAATTTCCAAACATGTCTAGCATGAATGTACCGGCTTTTATAATATTATAAAATTATTTCTCTTTACATTATGTAAATATAAAATAAACTGAAAGTAGTAAAAGAAAGTATATAATAAATAATGCTGTTGAGCTCATAAATATTTCTTAAATGTGTTCACTTTGTCTTTAGTAATTTCAGTAATGTTGTAGCTAGTTATAACTATGCTGTTTTATATCTGTCAATACAATGAACAAGAAACCCACAAAGAGGATCGGTATAAAAAAAAGCTGTTTCAAAGAGAAAAATAAAAAAGAAAGATGAAACAATACTGATAGGAAAAGCGTTGAACAATGGACTACTAAGACAAAGACGGACCTTGAGAATTGTAAGATGAAGCAGACAGACGGAATGTCATTAGTGACAATCTCAGTGATATCTTGAGAGGCAGCATGTATTATGAGTCAGCCTGAGTGAGTTCAGGTTAAAGATGGCCACTCCATCACAGAGACAGGAGAAAGCTCTGTAAGGACACCAGGCTTTGATGCACAGCCTGCGGCATCTGGTGCACTAAGGCCGCTTTCTCATCTCTTCTGCTGTGTGTGTATGAGTGTGTGTGTTTGATCGTGCTTGGCATCAAAACGTGCATTCCGCAATTTGACAGCATGTCCAAAGTTGTGCTATATCCTAGTGCTTTTCATCATAGTATGTGTTGTTACTTGTGATTCATGATTAAAAAGCGAAGTGTAGTGTATTGTTAGAATCCCTTAAAAAGAGAGTTCACTCAAATATGAAAATGCTGTCATTTACTCACCCTCCTGTCATTCCAAACCTGTATGCCTTTCTTCACTTTGTGAAACACGAGATGTTTTGAAAAACTGTTTTTGCCCATGGAATGAAAGAAAAAAATATATAAATCTATTTTATTTTTAATTTTTAATTTTGTTTAATTTAGTTTTAGTTCCTTCAGTAAATCAAGTTGAAAAATGTTGCCTTGGAAACTAGGTGAAATAAAAAAAATGTATGAATAGTGTGTATATACTGTATATAGTGTACAGTTAACTAATGTAAGCCGATGTGGGTTAATGGAAATTTTGTGTGTATATATCTATAGTTTTTCATTTCTTTAACACACAATTTCCATTAACCCACATTAGATTAGATACATTTACTTACATTGTTTCTGTCTATGTATACTACATACCTTTTAACGTAAAGTCTAGATTCCACACACTTGGATTATGTCTCATTCTCTTCCAGTCATAACACTATTAATCATGTTTTCCCCACGCACATGAAACTTTCCATACAATACATGTCACACTTAATTGCATGATTATCCATCCTGATGACTCGTTTCAAAGATCATGTGCAAGTAATGATCTAGATATGCACACATATAGTCTATGATGGTTCCCACCTGCACACACCGGGCAGGTTTTCTGAAGCAGACCTCTGGAGCTGAGCTGAGGAGGTTTGTTTGTGATGATAACTGTAATTGCGGTGGCTGGTGACATGGAGAGGCTGATGCGAGCTAGGAACTGCCAGGACCTCCTCAGCTAGACTCAAAAAAAAATGTTTGGTCTAAATTTGCATTTTATGTATTTCAATTGCATACCAATTTTCCATTGATTTAGATTACATAGTTTTAACATAAACAAATTAATAAACAATGTGATTCATATGAGTCAGTCATATACGTGAATGAAACAGGTAAGATTTATCTAATAGTTCACAGCAAAGTCCCCACACTGCTCAGTGTTCATGTGTTTCCACACTACAGTGATAAAGTAGCATTGAAGCAGTGCTAGAGGTAAGAAGATAATTATGTGATGATTGACCATTAATGATGAACACCTGCTGTTAACAAGCAGAATAACCGAATGACAGAGGCTGCGTCTACACTTGGCATTAACATGCGATCACCGTGATCCGATCAAGCAGATCGGATCATCAGTCAATCTGGACACGGCGCATTTAGACTTGGCAACATCAACTGACTTCTCTATCTGGATAACCGATCGGAACTGTCTTTCCTGCGCAATATTTAAATAAGTCTGCGGTGCAAAGTCGACCTGAAGTGGTGGGTTTTCTTTTGAAAACTATTTTCAGTCGCGGGACACTTTACAAATCAAAATAAATGTACGAGTCTCACTAGCACTCTGTTCTTTTGACAGATCGGGAGAGAGGGGCGGCGTTTTGCGTGATGTCGACCTGCGAATGCAGACACGATGGCTGGATTGAGTTTACATTACACTGAGATCCGATCAGAATGCATCCTCGACTACCTCTGGACCAGGACACGCTGATCGGATAACATTCCGATCAGAAGCACGTTTACACTTGTCTTTTCAATGTGTATGTGGACAACATCCGGATACAGGTCGCATGTTAATGCCAAGTGTAAACAATATTTAAATAAGTCTGCGGTGCAAAGTCGACCTGAAGTGGTGGGTTTTCTTTTGAAAACTATTTTCAGTCGCGGGACATTTTACAAATCAAAATAAATGTACTAGCGCTCGGTTCTTCCGACAGATCGGGAGAGAGGGGCGGCGTTTTGCGTGATGTCGACCTGCGAATGCAGACACGATGGCTGGATTGCGTTTACATTCACTGAGATCCGATCACAATGCGTCCTTGACTACCTCTGGACCAGGGGCCCGTTCTCCGTACGTCGCTAACTCAGTTAGCTGGATTTGATTGTTGACGATTTGGCATGATCTTGGATTGTTTGGTTCTTTCTTCGAAGCACATCCCGGAGTTGCTGTCATAGCAACAAGTCCGTAAACTTAAACCTGCTCGGGAGCAGGCTTATTTAATGTAAACATGATTAGATTGTATCTTTTTAAGCAGAATTGATACTTAAAATCTGTCCCAGCCAGCGCTACTTTATTACAAGAGTATCCTACTGATCCAGGGACAATAATTTAAAATAATAATCATTTAAAAATTAATTTAAAGATAATATAATAATGTTGTGTAGTAGACTTGTGCCGGTTTTCGGTAATGCGATATATCACGGTAATGACTATGCACGATATTGTTATCGTGGGCTCTT
>NW_015549707.1:81756-86189 GCF_001515605.1 Sinocyclocheilus anshuiensis
GCAGGAGATGCAGATAACATGATCTTGACCCTTAAGAAACTTTAATTTTGTTTGCTTGGCTGTTTCCTTATAAAAGTCCAGAAATTTGTCAAGTTTTTCGTCAGGTGTTTTTTTTAATTATATGATGTCATTACGTTGCTGTCTTGCAGCCAGCCAATCGCTGCATTGCTGATCGTGGTTTCGAGTATCGATGCATAACCCCTTTTAAACCAACCCACGAACGCGCAATTATCTTAGATAACTCAATCCAGCCATACTAATCATCAACAACAGGTGCGTTCGAAGAACCGAATTAGCCAGATCCTGATTAGCGCGATGATATCATCTTTTCACATTTCATCTCGGATGTAATAAGCGACGTACGAAGAAAGGGCCCCAGGACACGCTGATCGGATAACATTCCGATCAGAAGCGCGTTTATACTTGTCTTTTCAATGTGTATGTGGAAAACATCCGGATACCGGTCGCATGTTAATGCCAAGTGTAAACGCAGCCAGAGAAACACAAGAACTACAACTGACTTCAGCCACAGCCGAAGATGAAATCAACTGAAATAAAAGAAGACATTAAATTTCTCAAGATCTCAGCAGAGGAGGATTAAACAACTCCACAAACAGCATCACCAGCTTCACACATTACTAACCAGGCTGACTTTATTTCTGTCAGACGTCTAGAGAAGCTCTTATTGAGAATTAACAGAGGTTTAGATGTTTTATTGTTTCATTGAAATCACCATCAAGGAGATCAGTGTTTTCTTTTGTTGGACTCTTGACCCTTGACATTTTGACATTAGCTTTATTCTGTGGTTGCTAAGACTGTGTTTATAAAATACAGTTAGTATGGCTAGAAAAACCTAGAGAAAATAGTGATCATGGTTTGATGATAACGAAACCCTGAACATAGCCATTTAGAATAAATTCAAATGTTATAGCTGTTTTGTTAATAAGTTTGTTCATTTTAGCATTTCTGTAATTCTGTAGCATGAGATCCAGCAGTGCTGTGTTAATTAGATAACGTGAAGGATTTTAAAAACACTTTGTGCACAGAAAGTTTCTATCTACAGCATCAGCATACAACATACACACAGACATAAAGAATTGGTGTATGATTCTCAACAATGGTGACAATCAACAAAATAAGACAGAATACTCGAGCGCACCGTAATAGCTTACATATTCCACCAGAAGGTTATATTAGCCTTTATTTTGCTATAATGTGGCTTGTATGAAATGTTCAAATGCACTTCGAGGAACTGCAAACCTAGGAACATTTAATTTGACCATAGCTGTGCGTAGACGCGTTGAAATATAGTCAGATAAACATAGCAACAGGGACTGCATATCAGTGAGTATTGTTTGGTGAAATAAGATACATTAGTTCAGGACAATGTTCTTCACACATAATGACACATAAAAGATATGGAACTTTAATTACATTGATAAATCAGCTCACAGCTTTTGCAGATAATTGCTTTGTGATCTCAGGGAAACAAAAAGAAAGCCATATTTACATTTTTCATTAGCATGCTTATGAGCGGAAATTAAATTGCGACCCTGTTTAGTTTACAATTATTTGTTCCAGTGAGCTTCGTGATGTCCTTTCATTCCATAGTTTTAAATGATGAACTTCCTGTTCACCCTCGTGAAAAGCAATAAATAAATACATACATTAACATTGCCTCGGTTTCTCCCAAGACTCTATTAAGTGATAAAGCTTTTTCCATAACGCGGTTATTCTGTTGTATCCATCTGAGGTATTATCTAAACCTTTCACTCAGTAGCTGATTTTATTTATTTTTATTTTTTTTCTTGAAATAAAAATTGAAGGCTTTAAGCGACACATTGTGCAGTGTATCGACTGAAGGAGCTCCTTGAAACACTGGAGAGCTTCAACATATGCTTGGGGTATGAGGGGGCAGATAATGAAGTTACAACTTCTGAAAAGAAGCTCCAGTGGAAGCGCCAATACTTTGCTCGGTTTCTTTGTCTGCCTCCCTGAGACACTTTCACTACTCCCGTAGCCTTTGCAAAAGATTGACAGCAGAGATGAAGCAATGTATATGCATCTGTTTATTTATCGGCAGAATAGACATTATCTTGTCGTAAATTCAATAGCGTGTCATTTCCCTATCATTTATTGCATGAATTGTCTTTGATTTCATACATCACAGCCAAACTTTATCTCTCCCCAGATAACTCAATCAGCGTTCTTGCCAAGCACGATTCCTTTCGGCGACAGAAACAGGAGACGTACCTCCTTCCCATCGTCGTGACTGACAACGGCGAGCCTCCAATGAGCAGCACGAACACTTTAACTATCCGGGTGTGCGGCTGCAGCAGGGACGGCATTGTGCAGTCGTGTAACGTCGAGGCTTTTGTTCTACCCATTGGTCTCAGCATGGGAGCTCTGATTGCTATTCTAGCTTGTGTAATTCTACTTCTCGGTAGGTCATTTCAGCTGCTTCTTTTAGTCCTTACTAATTTTTGAATTTAAAATCCACTGTGATTTGCATGTAAAATTTGAATCGAAAAGCCACTTAGGTAAATGAATGAAAAATCAAACCTTTGAACTGCAGAAGGCCAAGGTAGAGCTCACTAAGTGGATGTTCTTGTGCCTTTCAGTTATCGTGGTCTTGTTTGTGACACTGAGGAGACACAAGAACGAGCCTCTAATCATCAAAGACGACGAGGACGTGAGGGAGAACATCATCCGTTACGATGACGAGGGAGGTGGGGAGGAGGATACGGAGGCCTTTGACATCGCCACCCTGCAGAACCCAGATGGTATCAACGGCTATCTGCCCAGGAAGGACATCAAACCTGACCTGCAGTTCATGCCCAGACAGGGTCAGCACTCGGGTCCGAACGGAGTAGACGTGGATGAATTCATCAACGTACGGCTTCACGAGGCAGACAATGACC
Organism: Sinocyclocheilus anshuiensis; assembly: GCF_001515605.1. Lineage (NCBI taxonomy): Eukaryota > Metazoa > Chordata > Actinopteri > Cypriniformes > Cyprinidae > Sinocyclocheilus > Sinocyclocheilus anshuiensis. The sequence goes on from NW_015549707.1 coordinate 84,678, forward strand.
CCACGGCTCCACCGTATGACTCCATCCAAATCTATGGCTACGAGGGCAGGGGCTCCATCGCAGGCTCTCTGAGTTCCCTCGAAACGGCCTCCTCGGACTCGGACCAGAACTATGACTACCTTAGAGAGTGGGGGCCGCGCTTCAGAAGACTGGGTGAGCTCTATTCTGTGGGCGAGAGCGACAAAGAGACTTGACCTCCAAGCGCAGCGGACCTTTTGCTTCCGTCCACATAACTTGTGTATTATGCTACGGGGATGTTAGACACTGCTGTTTAAAAGGGGGTGGGGGCGCCTTTTTTAAATCTTAGAGAGACCTAATAGCATTAGTCAGCTACCACATCAGAGTGCATCGTAACGTCAGAACTTACCAGTGTCTATAGTAGGAGGTCAATGATTCTTGTGGAGTGTGAGTTCTTAGAGAGACCTAATAGCATTAGTCAGCTACCACATCAGAGTGCATCGTAACGTCAGAACTTAACAGTGTCTATAGTAGGAGGTCAATGATTCTTGTGGAGTGTGAGTTTAGATTACCGTCACTGAGTGTCTAGCAGTATTTTGGGTATTTGTTGTTCACTATGACCACCAGAGGCATCAGAACCTTGATTCTTGGTAGTCGCTTGAAAGGACTGGATGGAAAGAGGACTTTCGGACACTTTGTAGCCCGCTGTGGCTTGGCAGGAGAAAAAGGACTGCAGAGACCTCAAAATGACACCACTCCCCAGCGACAACAGATCTCTTGCCGTCATTCAGCCAATCAGATAAAGGAACATTTAAAAAAGAAGGTAAACTAAATAGCAATATATTGTCTACATTACTTCTGAATGTATGTGTGGTTTAACAAATGTGAGCGCAATGAAAATACATCACACTGGCTTTAGGATCTGCCTGCTGAGATAATATTTGACCCTTTGATACTACGTGGCCAGATTTCTTGAGTAAACTGGAAAAGCTTGCTTTATACAACCCTTTGTATCCATATGCTTTAAGTGTGGTTCACACTCTAACATGATTAGACTGTGTAAGACTGCGTTGAGGACAACAAGAGAATTGTGGAAACAATGAGGCCTTCGTTTTTCAAAAGCAAGCATTAAATACAGTCGTATTCCAATGTTTTTTGGAACATTGATGGTGTTTCTTCATTGTTGTGTATGTTTTATATAAATATATGAATATTCATCGCCAGTCGTCTGTTTTGTGCTGCAGGTTTGAGTATATTTGTACTTTTTATTTTTTATTTATTTATTTATTTTAGTAAAACTGTTATTTTTATTAACATTTTAATTTAAAGTTTCAAGCTTTTCCTCGTTGGCTTTGTTTTATTCTGCTGCATGACAGTTTTTTATTTTTATTTTTATTTTTATTTTTTTCTGTACTGAACTTCACACAGTGAGATTTGTTAACTACACTGAACTGTGAAATCCACAGAGGATTTGTTCTTGACCAGGAAAGATAAGTCAATATTTTATTGACACTGTGTGTGTGTGTATATATATATATATATATATATATATAT
>NW_015549707.1:86202-88003 GCF_001515605.1 Sinocyclocheilus anshuiensis
TGTGTGTGTGTGTATATATATATATATATATATATACATATATTCACATACTATATACAGTGATATCAGTGATCATTCTAAGCACAATAGCTGAGAACATCTAGTTCATGTTTATATTTGACCCCTGCCATTTAAAAAAAATAAATAAATCAGAATCCATTGAGTAAAGAAATACAGAAACATACATGCGTAATGTGCTGCACTGTATGATAATAGAGCAAAAAAAAAGAAAAGAAAAAAAAAGATGTACATAGAGTCATTGCTGATTCTCTTAGCTTTTCTTTGAAGTGATAGGTTTTGTCTATGCACGTTAGCTATTGCACATGGGGATCTGGCACTGGAGCTACGTGCATATTCTGTTTGTATTGATGCGATATATGGCTTCTCTTGGACGGACAGAATATATAAAATAGTCTTTCATGCAAATCATATTTTCTACTGTGCTTTAATGCCCATACACTTGTATGTTTAATTAGCTACTCTCTGTATTGTAATCTAAGATATCCATGTATTGTTTCCTACTTTGTGAAATATATTTTTATAAATACTCATGGGTGTAACATTTCTTAAGCCAAGTATGTCACAGGTCCTGATCCCTGTACTTGAGATCTCTTTCTTGCTTTTTTATTTTTATAAAAATGATTCTCCCATTTGGGGGTTGTCAGTTAAGAATTTGAACCAAATTGATTACACAAGATGCTGAATAATGAACAAAATGAAGCACATCTATCAATTTTTGCTAAGAAACCCCCTCAAATTCACTTTTTTTTTTTTTTTCTGGCGGACGACCAAAGCCTTGAATTTGGATTTGTTGGATTTCTATTTTATTGAACATAATCCCATCATTGGCCTCCCGCCAGCAGTATTCCATGCAATCGAGTTTGTCCGTCTTTCTGAGGTAAACCTAGACATTCACTCTCAAAAATTTTTTTTTTATGTAATTGTTGTAATTTTGTAATTGCTGGTCTATGAAAACATGCACTAAAACTTTTTTGGCCATTCTTGCTAGGTTATTGTTAGCATCTCATGCCATGAGCACTGTGTTTTTAAAACACCGCGTCAAGTTAAAAACTCGGGGTCTCTTTCAGTTGTGCTCCGTTTAGCTGTTTTTTGAAGACAACGGCACGTCCTGTTTGACCGGCTCCTTACTCATTCTGTCCTATCTACTCTTGGTAAGTGTGGTTTGGCAAGGCAAGCTGCATCTTGTACATCTATTTTATAAATAATAGACTGTATAAAAATAAATATTACATTGACAGCCCTACATAAAAACAAATGAGTATAAGCTTTATATCAGAGTTAAGAATATTGTGCTAACAATGTATGCATTTATTGCCTTCAAACCTCCAGTTTCCTGTATTTATATTTCCTATATTTATCCCTTGACCTATTACAGTCACCTAATCTTTTTTTGTGATTGGCATCAGGTACTTCCTTCATATATATATATATATATATTAAAAAGCAGCTTTACTGTCAGACTGAAATCATTTGTGAGAGATGCTGATAGATTTTAATTATCTGTCCCCGCCAGTGTTTTCCAACAAAGTGGAGGCTTATGAGTCATAATCTGCTCCCCCTTTTCTCCATCCCCTTTGAAAGATTTGAATTTATCCTCTAACCTATCTGATAGTAGATTGTTTTCATGAATAACAAAAGCTCATGATCTTGTCAATTACTGTGCTGGAGTGGATTTATCATTTGTTACACTGAAACTATAAACAACTAAAAAATGCATCCATACAAGATTACTGTGCACAACTCAACTCATCCGTACCCTATTTGTATACAAACCCCCCCC
>NW_015549707.1:88034-104584 GCF_001515605.1 Sinocyclocheilus anshuiensis
TACATATAAAAGCAATGTTTGGTTCATGAGTTTTTAATAAAACTGAATCAAAAGAATTAAATAATAGTGCAGTAGTCATTAAAAATTTTGGTTAGTGGCTTTAACTTTTGTACCCTTAAGCGTGGCATGGAACCCCAGGCTGTTCAAGGTACACACTCTCTCTCTCTCTCTCTCTCTCTCTCTCTCTCTCTCTCACTGAAAGTACTCTAAGATTCTATGGCAAAATCCACTGTTAAATGAGAATTAGCCAAGGAGAGAAAGTGAGAGGGATAGGTATGCAGTAAAAAATCCTGAATTGTTGGGAAGCAACATTTGAGTTTTATATACTGTATATGATACATGTAGGTTAGAAAGTAGAGTAAGTTAGAGACAAGTACAAACTGTCCACACACTCCAGTTTTAATTCTGCTCTATTTTCAGTTCTATGCACGAGGACCAGGCTGGTCAATTAAAAATCATTCAATTTAAGTGGGTAATACTGTATGACTTCGGATGTACTCTCTGCATATTCATCCTTGACATTTTCTATGCAGACTAGGTAATAAATTGGAAAATGGCATATGTCCCCATTAAAATGACATCTTTATAGAAGTCAAGCGAGTTGGAAAGGGCCATTACTCTGCCTCTCCCACAGATCACTGAAGCAGTGGAACTACACAGGCACCATATGACCACCCTGACGCGTATTAATATTGTTGACAACTTTCAAACTTCTGATATGCCATAGAGGATTTATCCTCTGATCCTACAGCAAATGTCTTTGCATCATGTGCTGATCCAAGTTACTGATTTATGGCAAAAGTTTAAAAAGTGCCAGTAATATCAGAAAATGTGAGGATGAAAAATGATGGTTCCACATTTGTTTCCATGACCAAACTTGTCCAGATTTCAGTCATTTTTGCAAATACTTTGCAAACTTTTCTTTTTTATTCATTTCATAAGTTAGAATAATTATATTAATGTAACGATCAATATTAGACAATTCTACTTGTAACTCTATATTTCTAGTATGAATACATTACCTCCTTACTGAAAACTGAGTAATGAAAACCTTTTCAAGGTTTAGTTATATGCTTAAAGTCTGCTTTTTCTGATGTGTTTGGTACATTTCTAAAAAGAGCTGCATGTTTGGCAACTAATTCATTTAGTTCCAGTTCCAGACAAAAACAAAATTTCATAATTGTCTCTCTGTCTACATCTTCCTTGGACTGAAACAGCCTTCTATGTTCATCTCCATCCTCCCACAGACATGAGGTTTCATTTGGGAGACCTTGGATGTGACTCAGACACACTTCAAGTGTCCTGGTTTGTATACATCATCTCCTTCATATTTTTAACATATTCATGAGATGATTTATTTTTTTTCACTTTGTGAAAGCAAGTTCGCATAACTCTTGATGGATCTTGGACATTTATCCAGGTCAAAACTGAATGATGATTTAAAGTGACGAAATGGCGTTACTGGTCCGTAAGGCACTGATGGCATATTCATGCATATTCATCAGAAATGCAGATAGGTTTGATGCGCTGATGATGCTAATTAAAGCAACACTGATGAAAATGAAATGGACATGACCGAATGAGGACAGGCGTTGACGGTGGACAATAAACAACAAAAGAATATTTGGGAAAAGAGCCTATCACCAGAATGCAATTATTATTTGCTGGTTTTACACTTTACTGTTTGTTTACTTCGGATGATTTTTGCAATTGCAAGGAGAAAAGTTACTTTTCAAACTTTGCAAGTGAACAATACATCACACGAAGTGCTCAAAGCTGTGGTCACTCCTCTGACTAAACAGCCATTAACATCAACAACTCAGCTCTGGATGGCGAGAAATGTCAAGCTGATGAATTATACAGCAGTAGAGAAATATGAAAGCACTTCGAGGCTAGTGCTCCTGCAGAGAATCAGATAGAAGGCAAAACATCTTTTGCAAGTGCCGTATGTAGAAAATCAATGAGTTCTGGTCAGAGGCTCTTCACCACAGTACCTACCCCATTTCAAGAGCTCAGGCGCTGTTAATGATAAGATGAGGGCGCACAATCAACCACAAGCCATTTCACATCTCTGGCTTTGTGGAAGTTGGGTCAGCTTAGTGTCAACTAAGTCTCCTCACAGACAAACAAAGAAAAAAGAGAGTACAACATTCCCGAGACCAGCCACAGCTGATCAAATTAGGTATTGACCAAATGCCAAGAATTGAGTGCTAGATGCTTTTTTGAGCCAGAGCCCAGTTAGTCTTTACCAGAATCCTTGTCTGCGTAGTATGAAACGACATTAGTACGAATTATACCACAGTAATACAACTTGCACTTCCAGTACAAAGCACTTACCAGTTCTTAGGTTATTTATATAATATATACTAAATAAGATCATATATGCACAGTCAGCCGGTCAATAACTCTAGACGACTACCCAGCTGACTGTATGTCATCCCACCTTTTTGTACCAAAGAAATAAATAAAAAGACATAAAATATAGACACGCACATCATGGTTTTTACAAAAAAATATTAATCAGCACACCTGTTTCAGCTTTGCCAATCAAATAAATAATAAATATTAGCCTATGTTTTATCATCCGTTTCCAAATGTGCAAACTAAGCGCTTTATTCTGCAATGATGCATTAACTTAAGGTGTTGTTTAGATGCCCCCCCCCCCTTCTTTGCACTCTCTTTGATAGTACCATCCATTTTCATGATCAGTGTAATGCCAATGAGTAAAATACTAATCAATCTGAGAGCTGAGAGAGCGGATGGACACCAGGAGGAGCAGACAGGGTGAAATGAAACAGACTAGCATAAATATTGTACCACACTACATGACAGATTAAAACCTTTGATAAAAACGGAAGTAGATTTGAACAAGTTCTGCTTAATCAACATATGATTAGAATATGGTTAGCCTTAAAATGATTTTATATAAGCTTATATAAGTGGTGCTTTGCTGTGTTAGGCATTGTTGCGAATTTACTGTTGTTATAAAAAAAACACTCTGAAAATACAAGTATTAGACACGGACAAATGCACTGGACCAAAATGATGACGCTAATAAACAAACAAATAACTTGCTGAAATGTTTACAATCTTGCACTGAAATAGGGATGAATTAGTGATTTGCTTACTGCAGAGAAAGTCGGCTTACTTTGTAACTCAGCCATCAAAGACAAACTCAAATCCTAGTGGATTGCACTATTTTGATTTAAATGGGGCACATTATACTGCATGTCTGGACAATATGGGTGTTTTTGCATTTGTTTATTCACAGAGGTTAACAGACAACCTCCGGTTGATTGGACTCATGCACTCAAGGATGGTGAAGAGACCAGAACAAGTGGATCAGTACTGTGCTAGATCTGTCCAAACAGATCTGCACACCAGCACATCTTGTTAATTAGGCAGAGAGACTTTAATACTTTAATCAGAAAAACGCTGAAAAAAAAAAAAGAGAAAGAGAAGTGAAGCTTTCTAGCTGACTCTCAGCTGTGAAAGGCAGGGACTGATTGAAAAGTATACTCTAAACTAATTAAACCTAAGAGAACATGTCAAAGGGCAAAAGCAGACACAATGAACTACCCAGGCTTCTCATGTGTACTGCTGCAAATGATGCTATGTGCAGGACTGAAATAGCATGCATTGAAGTCTCTGAGCATTCATCTGCTGCAAACGTTGGTTTTCCCTTCACTCAGTGTCTGGGAGCACCCTATGATTACTCCAGAGGTGAACCTTGATTACATCTCACAATGCCACAGAACTCCATTCGTGATTAAAATCGGGGTTCTCAGTTGGAAAGTTAAATACATTGATATTAACAATTCAGCTAAATGACACCTCAAAATGATTATTTTGAACTCAACGAGCACAAGCCACGTGGATCAAAATAAATGAGTTAGATGAAGTGTTTGAATTCAGGACCTTGACACTGCGGAGAATTTGGCACATGGTCGTACAGCTCAACAATTAAACTCGTCTAAACTCATTAAATAGAATAAATGAGCCAATACATGAAGAGTTGCATTGAGGGGCAAATCCAGAGTAGACTTGAGTGAATTTTTTTTTTTTTTTTGCTTTAGAGATGTGACAGTACAATGTCTCACTGGGCTGCTTTAATGTGGGATGGTGATTCTGTAAAAGCATGTGTTTTGCATCTGATGTTTTAGAAGACATAATCATACCATGAGGGAATTTTGCAGGCAACCAGGACCTCTTCCCTCAACAGAAGTACTACTGTCTTACTGTCTTAAGTCTAATGGACTGTCTACAAAAAGGCTTCTCCTCAAACTACGGACCTACATACGGTATCTGCAAACGCACAACCTAGTTACATTTGTTATTTTTTAGGGGTGTCAAAATTTCACCTATGGTATAAATAATTAAAACTTGAGTGAATATTCTTGGGAAAGTAGAACTTGATTATTTTCAAAGTTGTAATACGGTACTTACTGTATAGCAGACATTTAAAACTATTTTGCATCTGCCTTCCTGCTTCTTCCGATGAGCTGAAATTCTGTTGCTACATAGAAACCTGAAATGAAAGAGATTATACAGTGGTAGCCAAACTTATTAGAACACTAGTATTTCCCTTTCATGGGAACTTCGAACTGCGTCCTCTAGGGGTCGCTATGGGGGACACCTCGTCGTGACCCGTGTCTGAAGCATACATTGAAAAAACACCAACTCGTTGGCCGGCGACAGCCATGACGTCACTACCGGTGCGACTATAGTATAAATAGGCGCCTGGAGCACACATCATTCTCTTCTTTGTCTTCATTGACTGTTTTGTTTGAAGCGTGCATTTCTGTGGTAAGAGCGATCTCTATTCATATCATTATGGCGAGCACTAGCTAAGAGATTAGTTGTTCAAACGCGCATGCAGACGCAGAAGAGGGAAACGCGCCGGCGCCCTGGTGAAGCTCCGCGCGCGCGGCTTTCGGACTGCGCTCCCAAGCATTCATCTCGCGAATGTCCGTTCCCTTTCTAACAAAACGGATGAACTTCTTCTCACCCGCATCAACAAGGACTTTTCTAACTCTGCTGCACTGTGCTTCACTGAAACCTGGCTGAGTGAAGCCATTCCGGACAACGCGCTTCATCTGCCGGGCTACCAGCTGTTCAGAGCGGATCGCATCGCGGAGTTAACAGGGAAAACCAGAGGTGGTGGATTGTGTTTCTACATCAACGAAAGTTGGTGTTCAGATGTAACAACGCTGGAAAAAGTGTATCAGTTGTGTGTATATATATATATATATATATATATATATAAAGAAAGAAAATAGACAAAATTCAGTTGAATTTGTTTACTCAAATAGGGGTCTGTTTAGATAAAGGTGTTGCTGTGATTCCTCAGTGTTCGTTTACAATTAAGAATGCAGTTGGCATCACTTTAATGTATGTGCCACCCATTTTAGCTCTGGGATTTGGAGCAATATGAGATGTGACAAGAGAAGTGACAATGCATATGAACTCTGAGGAAAACAATGTCAACAAACGGCTTTGAGGTGCAACACTGAGAGGCGTTTATGTAAATAAAAGAAGAACCCTATTCTGGTAAATGACACTGCTGCTTAGGAAAAAAACAACATTGGGGAAAATGGCACGTAAATGATGAGAAATACAACTGATTTAACTTTAGAGGGAATGGAAAGAGACTCAGAGGAATGAGCAATAACAGCTAGCTTCTTTACTATTCAGAAATAAAAACAGGTTTATTTACAACTAATTTTCTTTGCATTTACCTTACAGCATTCAATAACTTTTTTCATTTAAAAGTACTGCTATATGAACAAAAGTGCAATAACATTTGGTTTGCAAACACTTTAAACAAATAAGGTGCTTTTTTTTACAGCAGTATTCATTTTACATAGTAGCAGTTAAAATATTTATTGTAAATCTCAACTTATAACATTATGTAATCAAATTAAATATAAAACAAGCTATTTGCCACTGCCGTGGCATTAACGTTTTTATAGAAAATATTTTATAATTTGTTATAGAAAAACAAGTTATGCTCAGAGTCCAGAGCCTCGATCATAACATTATAGCAGGCACGTTAGAGACCTCTTAGAGACCTGCACTATCGCGGGACCCAAAGCAGCAGAGTGTGGCGCGGGACAACACTTGATGGGCGAGTGCGGGTGCGGGCGGATAGTGACTCGTGTGTGCGTGATGCGGGACAAAAATTAGGGTGTAGGTTACTGACACTAGGCAATCTTAACCGTGCCCGAGCGCGTTTGACCCCCAAAGCACGGTTCATTTGACTAGTGTGATCGCTCCGTGCATTCGTTTAGCCATCCCTGGCTCTGTTGGAAGATGTGGGCCAGAGCAGGGTTCAGTTGGGCTCGGGCGCGGTACGCATGTAGTGTGAACGGCCGCTGGAGCGCAGATCTTCTGATACGTGTGCAACATGATTGCATGAAAACTTCTGAGCGGCAAAAGCGTTAGACCTGTAGAGCAATATATTGTGAGATAATAAAAATAATAAACCACAAAGTTAACAAAACTATGCACTACACTGTGCTGAGCAAGAGCGCTTCTCTGCTGTCTTCACGTGCTATCGGAAACTTCCTATTTCCCACTTATGAAGTCGTGATTAAGAGCATGTTGCATTATTTTCTGTTAAAAAATAATAGTGAACAGTGGTTTGTGAATGTTGATGTTTAGCCTAAATAATTTTATCAGGAGCGTCCAGCGTTCAGTGAGTGCTCCTGCAGTCTTAGGCCCTCCCCAAATGCTCTCATTGGTTGAGACGCATGATGACACCCATCCCACCCCTCCTGTGACCCCTGGTTTGTCTATACAGGTGCATCTCAATAAATTAGAATGTCGTGGAAAAGTTCATTTCAGTAATTCAACTCAAATTGTGAAACTCATGTATTAAATAAATTCAATGCACACAGACTGAAGTAGTTTAAGTCTTTGGTTCTTTTAATTGTGATGATTTTGGCTCACAATTAACAAAAACCCACCAATTCACTATCTCAACAAATTAGAAGAATTGTTGGCCTTCTGGAAAGTATGTTCATTTACTGTACATGTACTCAATACTTGGTAGGGGCTCCTTTTGCTTTAATTACTGCCTCAATTCAGCGTGGCATGGAGGTGATCAGTTTGTGGCACTGCTGAGGTGGTATGGAAGCCCAGGTTTCTTTGACAGTGGCCTTCAGCTCATCTGCATTTTTTGGTCTCTTGTTTCTCATTTTCCTCTTGACAATACCCCATAGATTCTCTATGGGGTTCAATATATATATATATATATATAATATGTATCAGTAAATCTCAAGCAATATGTCAGTAAATATGTTCATATATACTCAGCATGAAATAAATGTATTTTAAATATATTTCTTTTTTACTAGGGTGTGCTCATATTTTTACACAAAAATAAGAAAGACAGTACTAGCTAAATCTAGATCCTTGGTTAACATCCAGTGTTCAATGCATTGATTCCAGCATATGAGACTGCAGTGCAGTATGTGTCATAATACAGTGCACAAATGTTTGTTGCTTCTCTTACATATGAACTGGTGTAACTGGGTAAGATACACCACAAAGGTTACTTTGAAGTTTTGATAGATACTCAAAACCAAACGATTTCTTGAAACTGGGTTCAAAACTGTTTATTGTAATCATAGCTACAAGAAATAGTTCTGTCAACAGTTTCTCTTGTGTGCTTTTCTTCTTCTTCTTCTTCTTCTTGTGAAATTTGGGATCAAAGAGCTATTTGATATTTCACTAAGGAAACTTATATTGTTTCTCACTCCATATGTTAACTATTTTCAACACTATTAGTGCCTGACAACTGGCCCTAAAATTGGCTTTTAAAATGGAATTGTAATGTCTTCTCATTGAGTTTACAGTGTCCCATAAAATGTAATTTATTTTATTTAGCCTGTTATTGTTTTATGTAGTGTCAACATGGAACAGTGGGTTATTAGATTTAATCTCCCATTATGTGATGTTAATTTTCTTCTAAACCTAACCCTAAGAAACACTGTAACTAAGGTAAGCATATAGCTGGCCATTTAAAATGCAAAGTCAACTTTGCTGGTTTTGACATTTACTTTTCATTTTCCATAGGCTCTTTGAAGAGCTACTATGTCTCTTTTTACACATATGATCCTCTCTCTCTCTAATTAAATGAAGTGAAACCGCCTTGTGTAGCAGTTTCATGGATTTCATTTATGTCAGCAAGTTTCCAAAGGCACCCATCTGAATTTCAAATGATAAATGTAAATATAAATCCCACTCTTAGTGTAGCAATTACATTAAATCCCACATTATGGAAATAAAGACAAAACCAACAAAACATAATTTAATTTTCTGCATTTAGTTCCTCATAGGAGTACAGAGAGAGGAACAGTGCATTTAATTTAGTAATTTATATGTGCTTAGTCTTCACTGAAAACCTAATTAAGTCGACTCTAAGTGAAATATTTATATAGCACCAATCCTCTAAAATGTTTTCTCATAGATGTAGTTTTTGAATGAAATATCAGTGTGCAAAGGAATACTGTAGCGCTATTTAAATGGCATTGCGGTATTTACACTGCCCTGGTTCTTGATAACGGTGCATGTAGAGTTGATGTAAAAGGATAACAATGAAGATGAAAATCCTAAGTATAAAATTCTGAAACACTTAAGAGAAAAAAAGGCATTCAAGGATTATTCTAGAAACAAAAGGCTCAGTAAAATGCTGTGGCATCTCTTCACTGAGTCTGGTTTACACGACATTAAAAGACATATGGATTTTAGCCTACAGGAATGCAAAAGTATCATTATTCCAATGGACATACCAACAGTTATAAATAGGCCCATGAAGTTCTTGGGTAGTCCAATCTTTATCGTCAAATTGTCCCTATTTTTCTTATTGATCAGTATCCGTGCGTTGGAATGAACATTTTCGCAATAAGAGGAAATGGGAGGAAACAGTTGGACTGTTGCCTTTCTCTTGGAAAACAAAATTTGTATAACAAGTATATAACTGTAATTTACAGTACACAGCATTAAAAAATACACTATCATTTAAAAGTTTGGGTCAGTACATTGTTTTTTTTAATGTTTTTTTAAGAAACATAAACATACTTTATTCTGCAATGGCACATGAAACTGACTTTTTTCATTCTTACAAACAAACAAAAAATCTATTTCAAATAAATGCTGTTCTTTTGAAGTTTCCATTCATCAATGATTCCTGGAAAAATGTATCACTACCAAATTCTTCAATGATTTTGGAAGGATCATATGACACTGAAGAATGGAACTGTTGAAAATTGTATTTTATTTCTGAAACAGTTATTTTAAATTGTCATAATATTTCACAGTAATATTGTTTGTAGCTACTGTATTTTGACCAAATAAACGCCGTTTTAAAGAGCATAAGAGACTACTTTCAAAAACATTAAAAAATGTACCCTCAACCTCAAACCTTTGAACGCTATAGTATTACTTAAAAATGTTTTGACATTTATCACTGTACCTTGTATTTCGGCTTAATTTTAAACAGCAAAGGCACTGTCCGTAGCATTCAGCAACCAACAGAAAGCATATTTCTGCAGGTAGTTTATGAACTTGTCCTCCAATAGGTTTTCCCCTAGGTGGGTTTGCACCTGTACATTTCAACAGGCAATTTACAAGGTAATACCCTGCTCAAAAGATGTGGCTTTGACCAAAACTGCTTGCAACGACATGCTGTTCAATTGCTCCATTTTACGTTCAGCTTACACATTTTCATTTCCACATTGCTGGATGTTGGGGAGCAGGAAGCACAGATGTGCTCCACAGGGCTCTGTTCTTCTCTACAGTCAGCATTTTTCTTAAGTACCTCACATATGTGCACCTCCGGCCTGGATCCCATCAATGTTGACGACTGAGAAAGGGATTGCTGACTGTTAATTGTTCACCCTATGTGTGTAAAAGAGTAAGAACTGAATGATGAAGGAATAGTCAACTCATTGTCATCTAGGTGAACGGGGGGTTGGTAAAAATAAAGAGGAAGGAGAGAGATGGATGCTACAGCTGAGACACTTAGCATGAGCCAGAGGGAATTAGAAACTCACAGAAGCATAAAATTGCCATTGGCAAAATAATTTCATCCTGGTGAAATAAGAAGTACTTCTAACCTCAGAAATGTCCCGCAACACCACTGCCTTCACTCCATCTATATTTATCTCAATCTCTGCTATCTGACAGCTTGTTTCAGAAGATAAGTTTGTTTTTGCCTCAGAGTGGAGTAAAGCTTATCAAGTATCATTTGACTCCATGTTGTTGGCATATGCTGCGGATGAGAAGTGCAAACTAATGATTGCCTCTGGTGTGTCGATGAGGCTTGGATATTAACTGCCACTGGAGGACAAAACATTGGTGTTACATGACAAATGTGATATATGTTGTCACTACACTGTCACTCTGCTTGTATTTATATTAATGCATTTGAAATGCAGTTGCAGGAAAAAAGTATATGGAATTGCATTTGGATTTCTGCATACATTTGATTGTCTGCTTAAACATAATACAAAAATAATGATGCATTTTCTTTACTACACTAAATAAATGTAAGCACTCACAGAGAAGGGTAAAAAAGTATGTGAATCCCTAGACTAATGACAAAACCTGTTTGGAGTCCAATCAGTGAATGTTATTCAAAGACGCTCTGCCCTGTGAAAACTGAAATTTGCTATTCGCAAGATGCACCTCGCAACATTAACAAACACTGACTTGTAAAAAGCTAGAAAAGGGTCACAGAAGTATCTCTGAAAGTTTTCATGTTCATCAGTCCACGGTGAGACAAATTGTTGTCTATAAATGGAGAAAGTTCAACACTGTTGCTAGGAGTGGGCGTCCTGCAAAGATGACTGCAAAGATGCTGCACATCTGAAGATCAGAAAAGAGCACCTGGATGCTGCTGGCAAAATATGCTTTGGACAGATTAAACCAAAGTTGAGCTGTTTGGGAAAAAAACACACAATGTTATGTGTGATGAAAAAGGCACAGTACAGAGGACACCAACATCAAAACCTCATCTCCGCTGTAAAGTATGGTGGACGTTTGGAAGTTTTGTTGCCTCAGGGCTTGGACAGCTTGTTACCATCGATTGAAAACTGAATTCCCAAGTTTATCAGGACATTTTGGAAGAAAATATAAGACCAATTGATTAGCTCAACAGAAGTTGAGTGATGCAACAGGAAAACATTCCAAAGCGCAGAAGTGAATCAACAACAGAATGTCTTCAACGGAAGAAAATATGCCTTCTGGAGTGGTTCAGACCGGCCTTGACCTAACTGAGATCACTAACGGTGAGTGATTCACCAGAAATCCCGAGAATATTGATGAACTGAAAGAGTTGAGCTGAAACTGAAAGAGTTCTGTCAAAAGGATTGTTGCCAATTTCCTCCTGACCATTGTGCAGGTTTGGTTCACAAATACAGAACATGTTTGGTCTGTTATTAAATCCAAAGGTTCACAAACTGGTCACTGAAGACACTGTGTTATTTGTTATTTTTACAGACAGTTTTTGTCTATTGTTGTGCCTTTAGCACTACTGAGAAGTGTATGGGCCTGTTTACACCTGGACATGGTTTTCTTTGTTCGGATAAATCAGATTTATTTTATTCTTTTATTTATTTATTTATTTTTTTAACTGTTCCGTTTACACCTGGCCACATAAATGTGTCTATATATATCCGATCTTCAGTTCCCGCACTATATGCAAATTTAATGGCGTTCACGTGAACGCAACATATACCTGTTGCATTTTATTCATTCAGCAGCTAATTAAAAGCTACTTTTAATGAAGGTGATTATGTGTTGAGCATCTATGACTTACTTTCAGTTTTATGTGCGGCAGTTTGTGCGTTGGCTTGCTGAAGAGATACTCAGCTACTCATCCGTGGCGATGTGTGTTGCATTAGCGCTGTCATATCTGACTATAACATGTCGTATAGCCTATAAAATGCTCTCACTCGTTCATTAATTTAAAATTTTGGGAGGAGTGAAATTTGCATATATTTTCAACAACCAGATGCATTTACACTTGTCCAGTTTCATCTGGAATGCGGCCTAGACCACCTCCTGAAGTGGTTTGAGCGATCGGATTTAAATTGGTCTCCAAAGCGTTTCGGAGGGCATTTTGTTTTTACGATCGGATAGCTATCCCATAAGAGGAAACGCACGAAGTGACCAGGTGTAAACAGGCCCTATGATTCAGACTTGGATTAAAATCACAATGCATGTATGTTAAACAAACAAACAAACAAAAAAGCTCCTTGGTCAAAATAAGTCCTGTCCGAACAGGGCTTTAGATGAAGATAACATTTTATGAGAAATGTATGCAGAAATCCATGGTAAATCCTGAAACTGTTAATTCGACATAGCAAAAGTAGATTTGCCATGTGACAAAGAATAAAATAGTCAATAGTAAAGAAAGGGGGATTTTGAAAGACATTCCTTTGTTAAGAACAGCAAAGTGCCACCAATACCCCAGCCAATTTTTTATGGTGTGTTGACATGAATGCTACATGATCAGCGAGACAGATGAGGTTGAAGATTACTGAAGATAAGAATATCCCCACATCTAATCTCCAATTTGAATCTTCAGAAACAACAGTGTGTGTGGGAAAATTTAATTTTAGTACGTCAATAAAGGATTTCAGACAAATAACTTTGATGCGGTTACAATCGCTGGACAAATTTTAATTAAAATATCCCTTCTGGATTTCATCACATGTTGGATATTGACGCTGCCACTCAAGGGAATGCATCATAATTTAATATTTTACACCACAGAGCTGCTGTACTTCATTGACGTATTCCATACCTCAAGGGGCTAAGTGGACCGGAGAGTAAATCGGGTGAATCGTTCTGTACTGAGCTTATAAGATTCCAATAGTGTATTTCAAGTTGATAGATGCTGTCCTTGAGAAAGTGTAGCAAAGTAGTCACTTAGATGTATTGGCAATGTGTCCCAGAAACATACCCAATGCTCTAAATACTAATGACACAGTGCTGCTGATCTCAGTGCCCTTCCTTCACTTTTTGATGTTGATTTAATTAACAGCCATGCACTGGTGTACATTCCAGTAAATTCAATCGACTGCCTTAGAAGAACAATTATGCAAGTTAAAAATATATGAGCAAGAATACAGAATACTAACTAATAAAAACGTCTTGGTAGATGTTATTAAATAAGAACATAATTTTGTAATACAGATCTTACGTCAGACCTACAACCTACAACAGTGGTTCTCAAACTTTTTGACTCCAGTGCCCCCCAATATTTTAACCTTAGTAAAATGTAGAGTATATTAATAAAAAATAAAATTATTATAAATTATAATACTTTATTTACTTGATTTACTTCTCCAGGTCTAGAAATCACACTTTTAAAATTAGGTTACCTCATATGTCTTGTTATATTTTCATGTATTTAAGTTTGTGTATTAGTACCTTGTAAGCTGTTGGAGCAGCACATGAAATGTTTTTGCACTGGGGCCTGTATGATCTTTGTTGCACTGTAAATAAATATAGGTTTGTGGGATATATATAGGCTAAATATAGGAACAAGATTAAATGTTTAGCCATTTTTGTGCAATATAAATCTGTTTTTTAGTGTTACTATTAATCTGGTCTAGACATTAAATAATTGACCTATTAAGACATGCTGACTCATGGTTTAGTGTAGGTGGTACTATTTTGGCACTGTTTTTACTCGCACACCTTTAATGCTTTTCTAATAAAATGCTGCACACTGTGCCTGTCTGAGAGAGCAGTTAAAGCAAAGTTCAGTCTGTGAAGAATATGTCACACTCTAGTATGTGAAGTCCAAATCAAATTACGAGTAAGAAAAAAATTATAATAAAAAATAATAAAACATTCAAGTATAAAGCATTTTCATATTTGTAAAGGTCAGTCATAAGTTCTCAAAATTGTGACAAGTCTAGTCCAACTCAGAAGCCTTTTGTTACAGTGTACCATTATCTGATTTATCTTCTGGTTTAAATAGGCATTGAATTATTTTAATCTAACTTTATTTAAAATTAAGGTCACCAGGAATATAAATGTCTGGCGTAGATCATTCACACTGGACAAACTGAATTTACCAGATCATGTCAGTTTCATTTATTCATTATAAGAATAGTACACTTATTATTATACCTACTATATTATTAAATCCACAACAATTATATATACACTGAACAAAATTATAAACGCAACACTATTGTTTTTGCCCCCATTTTTCATGAGCTGAACTCAAAGATCTAAGACTTTTTCTATGTACACAAAAGGCCTATTTCTCTCAAATATTGTTCACAAATCTGTCTAAATCTGTGTTAGTGAGCACTTCTCCTTTGCCGAGATAATCTATCCACCTCACAGGTGTGGCATATCAAGATGCTGATTAGACAGCATGATTATTGCACAGGTGTGCCTTAGGCTGGCCACAATAAAAGGCCACTCTAAAATGTGCAGTTTTACTGTATTGGGGGTTCCGGGGGGGGTCCGAAAACCAGTCAGTATCTGGTGTGACCGCCATTTGCCTCACGCAGTGCAACACATCTCCTTCGCATAGAGTTGATCAGGTTGTTGATTGTGGCCTGTGGAATGTTGGTCCACTCCTCTTCAATGGCTGTGCGAAGTTGCTGGATATTGGCAGGAACTGGAACACGCTGTCGTATACGCCGATCCAGAGCACCAGATGCTTTCAGCTTCGAGGAATTGTGTACAGATCCTTGCAACAAGGGGCCGTGCATTATCATGCTGCAATGGTGATGGTCGTGGATGAATGGCACAACAATGGGCCTCAGGAACTCGTCAAACAATATTTGAGAGAAATAGGCCTTTTGTGTACATAGAAAAAGTCTTAGATCTTTTGAGTTCAGCTCGTGAAAAATGGGGGCAAAAACAAAAGAGTTGCGTTTATAATTTTGTTCAGTGTATATATATATATATATATAGTCTCCCCAAACTTTAAGTCATAGATAATAAAAAGTGAGATTTGAATTATATTTTGACCACTGAACTAGGAAATGTCTGGGGAAACCTTAATCTTTAACCCACAAAAATCCAGCTGATGGGTCACCTGTGAAGACATTGCTGATGTATTTTGGTAATGAGTCACTTACTCATCTTTGTTTCAAACAGTGGCACGGACCAGCGCTGAGCAACGAGGATGAGAGACTGGTTGGGGATTATATGACCTTTATTATCCCTCCCTTTATTGAAGCTGTCCTGCAGACTCTGCACCGGTGGTATTTACATTAACATTTCAATACATCCAGCCCAGCCAAAGATAAAATATTCATTTGACATTTAAGGAGAAAGACTTACTTAAACACTGTCATGTCATTTAACCTTAAGAAATGTACAGCGGCAGGGCCCGAGAGCAGAAGTGACCCTCATTACTGTTTAGCGTCAGAGTTAAAGGGACGCTTTCATTGCTGCTGCGGAAGAGGTCATTGTGTAGAATTCATGCTGCCTTCTGTACACACCGTCTCATCTTTCCGCTCTCTAGATTTGGTAGGTTATGGCGATGAACAAGGCGCCTCTAATTATGACACATAAACAGGAGAACGCTCCCTTTCTCTATTTTGCTCTCTCGCATGCACACAAGCACACACAAAAACCGAGACCCCACATCTGCTTGGAGCGGAAACAAAATGGATGCATGCCCTTTGGGAGCCCAGGCAAATGAATACTGTTGGCAGAACAATTAGCATTTAAAAGGGAGAGTAACCTTTGCTCAATACATCATTTTTATTGCTGTGGACGTTCATTTTCACCAAATACAGGGGCCCATGTGTGCGCGTGTATGTGCGTGTTTGTTTAAGCGTCGGGGATAAATAAAGAATTTGATAGTCCTAGGCTCAGGTGGCAATTGGGGTTCTAAAATATGGTAATTCTAGTGCTTTCATACATCACGAGTACAGCTGCTGGAAGAGAACTTGTGTCTGCAGTGCTTTCATGTTTCTGTCTCGATTAATTATTGGTAGATGTTATATGCACTAATGAGTACACTATCTCTTTTTGCGTGTGCCTGTGGAGTCGTTGTAGTAATAATTGTTCGTCTACTTGCATTATTATTTGCATTTTTAAAATGTTATTCATAGAGACAGTGGAGACAGAGTGTGGCTCTGGGTGGCTAGATGGTGATTATAAAGGTCTCATAAAATGTATTGTTTCTAAGGATTTTCACCTTCATGTCATTCCAAATCTGTAAGACCTTTGTTCATCTTCGGAAGACAAATTAAGATATTTTTGATGAAATCCGAGAGCTTTCTGACCCTGCATAGACAGCAAGGGAACTACCTATACACAAGAAGGAATTTTGTCTCCTGAGACAAAAACTCTAACAATCTCACAATGGTCTCCTTTAAAGCTTTAAAAGAGATCTCAACAACATCACACACTGTGCTCAGATATTTCTCCTAGTCTAAAGACTCTGGTGGTCTCATATTTGTCTCTTTTAAAGCTTTAGAAGAGATCTCAACAACATCACACACTGTGCTCAGATATTTCTCCTAGTCTAAAGACTCTGGTGGTCTCATATTTGTCTC